>NC_134136.1:99925892-100229771 GCF_040939455.1 Microcebus murinus
TCCTGCCTCACTCTCTCAAGTAGCTGGGACTATAGGCGTGTGCCACTGCGCCTGGCTCCAGTGTCTTTTTGTCACTCCAGGTAGAAATAAAATGAATTATTTTGGATTTTCTGGTACCATTCTTTGCATGGAAAGGGAAGGGCTGTAACTTTCTGCAGTGGGGGTCTTGTGGAAGAAACAAAGTTCTTTCCTGGTCCTTTGAGTTGTGACAGTTGTCAAAACCCTAAATGATGACTGTGACTTAGTTCTCAGAAGAGAAAATGTTTTTTATGTAGTAAGTAGGAATTTCAAATAACTTAAAGTACAGCCCTTCAAATATCTTTGATGCTTTATTAACACCCAACCATTTTATGTCCCGAGATTTACTTACAGAAGCAGGTAGAATTTGATTATTGTTGATCTCAGTGCTGATGAAATGAAATCCTGTAACAAAGTTTTTCTTTGTGTATCAGGATTATATAAAGGGAATACGTTAGTCAACTGAAAAATGCTTTATAATTTAAATAAAACATCTATTCCCACTCATTCTCTCATTATCTTCTCACAGGCTTCTGAGGCAGGTGAGGTAGATACAATTCCTGATTTGCTGATGAGGAAATGGATAAAATGATAGATTAAAAGTGAGCTAATTACATAGTGGTGAAGCTAGAGTGAGAATCCAGGCCTCTTGACTTCTAATCCAATGTTCTTTCCACTAAGCCACTTGACTATTTACTGTGTGCAGAGCATTGTATGAAGCACAGTGGGAACTTACAGTGAAATAATACTTACAATAGTACTTATATTTAAATGCCACTTTCAACTTCCCCCTCCCACAAACATTTATTTTCTATGGTGAAATTAGTATATATTAGATTACTCTTGTTCATGCTGTCTTGTTTAGTAGCTGTCAAGTGAATTTCTATACACTTGAGTTTTGCATTATAATCGATGAAACACAATTGGTATCTAGAGGAAAAACCTTTTATCTATTAACGCCTCCTTTATTGGTTCCATGTTTCCTAAGAAATAGAGCTAAAGCAAAAAACCCTTTGTAATTTTAGTCTTTGACTAATAACTCTATATGCAGAGGATGTCTTAGATTTGTTTGAGTTAGAATGGGGAAACGACTTCTTGGTTTCACAGATCACATGGGTTTTAAAAAGATAAGAAACAGCAGTTTTAGTGATACTGGAAAAAGTATGCTTCATGTGAGAGCCTCAGGGTAGAAGCTGGCCTCATTTACCTGACTGGCAAATATAGAAAATGATTTAAAGAATTTATCTCTATAATTTATGTTACCATTTTGAAAACGTGCAAATTCTTTTTCTCCTGATTATAAAGTTATTAAATGCTCATTATAAAACATATGAAAACTACAGAAAGTCAATAAAGATTTATCCATGACCTACCCAGGGACATTTACCATACATTAACATTTTAGTGTGTTTCTTTCTGGTAAAAGTTTCTTCTTGGACTATAATACTCACACACAATAATTATCAGAAAAAGCTAGGATGTGCTGCTTTAATACATAATCCTCACATCTTGGTGAGTTTAAACAACAAAGGTTTATCCCTTGTTTATGCTTCAAGTCTGTCACAGATGTGAGTGCTCTGTTCCATACTGTAATTTTCTCAGGACTTGGGCTGATGAGAAGCCATTATCTGGAAGTTGCTGTGGCAGAGGGGAAAAATAACTCTGGAGGCTCTTATACTAGAAATTAAATATTCTGGTCTGAGGTGACAAATGTCACTTATACTCACAACTTGCTGTCCAGAACTACTTCTGTGGGCCAGAAAGTGCCACATACTATTTTGTCAGAAAATGGGGGAACTAGAAGAATCTGGCAAATAACACCAATGACCACCACACTCACCTACCAAGTTGACCTCTAGTTTTAGTTTCTATCAAAATATAAAACCTTTCTTGTTCCACTAAATACTTCACAAATGGCATTGTATCAAGTGGACATACCACAGTACTTGTAAATACTTCTCATTGTTGGACATTTAGATTGTTTCAAATATCTCAATATTATGAATGTTTTATTTAAAAATTCTTTCCAAATGACTAGAAAGATTTTTTATTTTTTTTGGCCCATTTTCCTTTGGTTCATGGAAAGACAGGGATGCACTGTTTACATTTTATAAACAAAATAAAAAGGTAATTCATTTCATTTAGTTGTGTAAGAGATGAGATTCAGAAAGGTGTCCATCAAAATGATAGAGCAAGAATCCCTCACCATGATTGTTGAAAAGTCAATTAGCTCATATTAATATAATCACTTGGGTGAGTCTTTCAGGTTTTTTGGTCCATATTCTAGTGTACAAGGCCATCTTGGAGACTGGGAAGAAAGGTTGTAATGCCTTTCTCCCTTTTACAAGTAGTTCAGTTATTGTCTAACTAGGAAGTACTACTTCACTGAAGATGGGATGTAGTCTCATCATGTGTCTATATTCTGTGCTTATGAATCATCATATTTCTTCTCATTAGGGTTATGAGTTCTGCCAGATGACTAAACAGGTAATTTTTTTCTAGTACCACAGGAATACTTCTCACTGACAGCCCTGAAAAGAGAATAAAGCTAGTGTTTTTAATTTGCCTTTAATCCTGCTCACATAGTCTGTTGATGCATTTTGAATGTCTTTTATTTTCATAGTGGGTGATTTCAAAGAAGAGATTATCATGGACTTTTCCAGAGTGAATGGCAAATCCTTTCCTTTGTAGTGGCTTCCTTGTTTAACTTCTAATTGTCTTTTGTGGTCTCCTACAAATACTTAATGTGTTGAAATTTAATTTTTTTGATTGGAAAATCTAAGTGAATCTTGTGGGACACACACACACACACACACACATACACGCATACTTTCAGGATAGTATTTGCATGGTTTGGTGGACAAGGTCTGATATTCCTAAATATTAAACTGTTTGAGGGCTTTGTTCTTTTAATATGACTGTATCCCTCATTTGATGTGTGATATTAACAAGAGATTTTCTCCCTTCAACTCCTGCCCCTCTGTGAACTTTCATAGAGGGTAAAAGTCTGTTTTTCTGTTTGTGAGTATGTATGTCATTGAAGATCAATTCACCAATAGCATGGCAAGAATTCTACTTCAATGTACAAAGAATGTGGTGGCAAAGTTTGAAAAAGTTGGGGCAATAATTATAGATAATTACACATGAGGGAAGAACTCCATATGTCCTTAGGCCTTTGAGGTATAGATGGAAGGTCTTCAATAGTTTCTATTATACTCCCATAAGGCTTAGTGTCAGCATGACTTACAAGTGCCATTTTCTTTGGCTAACATTTCCTCCTCCTCTTGCCTAGTGGTCCTTACTCATATAGTTCCCATCACTGGGAAAGAAATGTCAAAAGACAAATGTTTGAATTCACATACTAATTTAGTGAAGCTAGATGAAGACTCAAATGAATGTTTGTTTGATGTTAGTCTTTTAGGGTTGCCAAGCCATCTGCCTCATTCAGCAATGGTCTCATTATTTTTCAAGCTTATTCTGCATTTTGTTGATAGATTTATTTAATAGATTTTCAGGAGCTGTTTGCCAATCTTGCTCCCTCTTTTAAAAAGCACTCAACACAACAAGAAATGATCTATGATGATCTTCCTGAATTTTGATAATGTCAGTAGGAGTGGGGTAGACTCACTTGGGAAGTTGAGATACCATTTTAGATGGAGACTTCTTTCAAGGAAAATAGTTGGCAGTTTAGTCTGGGACAGAGCTTTCTAAAGGTCATCCTGTTTACGATGTGTGAGTTGTAATAGCTGATGAGTCCAATTCTATGAAGTAAGTTGCTAACATTTTATTAATACATTAGCTTTTTCATCCCTGGATCGTTTCACAGCTTGAGTTAATGTCTTACCCTATATGAGCATTTAACTCATTGCTGGTTGCTAGAATCAGAATAATTATTTGTCATCTATAGAGGTCTTTAAAATATATTTTTATTGACATTTACTTATAGCCTACTTCTAAAAATATATTTAAGATAGATTATAGGGAGTAAAATTGGATAATTATAAGAAAAAGATCAGATCCCCCAAGTTAGATTAATTAAAAAATAATAATTTGAAACTATGTAATTAGTGGTATAAATTTGGAGGATAGGGATCTGTGACAAACATTTGATAAACTTATTTCCAAAAATGATATATTAATATACTTTGTTGAAATAGATTTAATGAACTAATTAAAATCTTGTTTATAAGGTAGAAATGAAGTATCATAAAGTGGGCAATGGCTCCAAGAAGAAGGGAGAGGTGTTCCTTCTTCCATTTCCTATTCTTGGAGGAGGTGAGATAGGAAGTTATTTCTCCCTTTGGGAATGGAAGTCTGAAGTGATGGAGAGTTCTCTGCTCCTCCACTGTTTGCACTCTGGACATATTAGGGAGGCAAAGTTAATTGAAAATGGAGAAGCCTATTTCCTAATTATTTTCTTCAAGTGTGATATTATTTTGGTTTAACAATTTCCACCTCAAAATTCAGATATTGCTAGAGAATATTAAGTTTCTCCATCATCTATGTCTTATAGGGTGTTAGGGAGAGAGAAATGATTTTGGATTGAGGGAATCTTTGAAGGAAGGATAGACACTGATGGATGTCCTGAGGATTGAAGCTTTGGAGAACCATAGATCATTATGAGGGAATGACGGGGACAGAGGAAAAAGAGTGGCTTGGAGTGGAAGGAAAGGTGATTCAGAAAGAAGGAAAGGCTTCCAAGAAGAGTCTCTTTTGCCCTTCTGCTTCAGGCCTCGGGAGATGGGTCAGAGTTGCAATTACTCATGATATTGCAGCTCTTTGAATATTTCCATAGGCCCTCTACTTTCATACTGTGAGGCAAATGAGCCAGTTACTAAGTCACCCTATATGGAACTGCTCAGAAATCAGTGTGGCTCAAACCCAGCCACAGGTTATCTGACTCTGTTTCCTGGGAATAGATTCTGGAACTCTTTAAATTGGAGGATGACCCTAAATTGGAAAGTTGTCAGCAATCCACATGTTACCTAGACCCTTCCTTTCAATTTGGGAGCCCCAGATGACCTGCTTAATGCAGAGTTACACTTAAGGCATTAGTCTAACAACTCAGTGCCCGAGGGATGAAGAGCATTAGGGTTTTGACAGAGAGCAAATAGCCTCAGTACTACTTATGTCCTCTCAAAAACAGCCTTGGACACGACCACCATTGAGAGTTCAGTGGAGGAGCTACAGGGCTTATGATTTGTTGGATGCCATACCAGTGTCATGCTGAATGTAGTTTGTAGACTTAGGAGTACAAAAGAGGTTACGTTGCTTAAGGCTGTGCTTGGCTTGCTCTCCTTTATAGTTCTCTTTCTCATATTGCAGAGTTGTTTTTTAGTCCCACTGCAGCTGAAACATATACAGAGATTAAAAAAGCTTTCTGAGTTTAAGAGAAGAATAAAGACTGTCACTTAGGGGATTGTGAAAAAATATCAAAGTAAAACAGGTCTCATAACTCATAAATCCTAAGCAGTGCTCTAAGGACTGAAAACAGACCATGTTTATCTTTAAGTGACCTACTTTGCCATATAGTTTGTGTTTTAGTTCTGCAACTGTTATACACACACACACACACACACACACACACACACACACACACACACCCTTATAGAGTTATGGAGTCAGGACAGATATATATTATAGAGACAGCAAAAAAAAAAAATTAAAAATTGGAGGATTTTAGAGCATTTCTGCTTTATATCTATATTCTATTCATGTCTATATTTATAATTCTATATCCTAAGATAGTAGAGTGAGGAAGGAAGCCCTACAAGATGGCTACAAGCTTTTCTAGAACAAATATCTAGGATCTTTAACTCTTTAATTATAAAAGTAACTATTCATATACTTACTCCTTTCAAGCATGTTGGTTAAAGTTTTGATAGGCAACTGAGAATTTTCCTGAAAGAGTTCTGCTTGGCTAAGGATATTGACCATCCACCACTTGGTAAAATTTGATTTAGCTGGATGAAAGATAGGTTTTAGCCCAATGGTTGAAGGCAATTACATTTGTGAAGAGATGCGAATTATTCTATGGGAAAGTATGGTTCCTAGGGAACCTAGAAGGGGGCTTCAACAATTGACTATCAGGTAGATTCATAGACTACTTAAGCATCAATGATTTCAGAAGTCATCAAACCACATGACTTTAATAAATAATGAGGTCCTTATTATTCTTAGTTTGCTCTCCCCTTCCCACTCCTTGTAGGATCCATTCTCTGTTCCTCTCTGCCCTGACTACATCCTGGAGGCTGACCACCGAGGCCTGCATCACTGAAGCTTCCTTCTCAGCTAGCTGGCCTCCTGTTGGGTTTAGCCAATGGGAAGCACCAATAAGAAATTGGGAAGGGGAAGAGAGAAATAGTGCACTTTCTTTTCTGCCGTTTCCCAGTTCGGGGCTGTGATTTTGGCTTTGGGCCAGTCTTTCATGACCACAGTTCCTAATTCACTAGGTCCCCATAGAGCCATCACTTCTTCCTCTTGCATCTTCAGGACTAGGAGTGGTTACAACTTCCTACTATTGCTAATGTATATCTGGATGTTCCAACACCCTTGGTTGATTCCCTTTATCTTGTTCACACTTTTGGAAGTCTCTCAAGCCACCAGACTTGACTCTTTTCCTGCTGAGACCTTGACAGATATAAATGTGAAGTAATTTGTTTAGAATTATATTGTGAATTAGTGACAGATTTGGTAAAACTCCACCTAGGACTCCTGTTTTTTTCGTCACTCTATATGATATCCCTGCCTACTTGTTCTAACTACATGAGGAAGCTTTTGGAATAAGCCTTTGATACTTGAGCACCCATGAATTCTTTTAAGAAAATCTATACCAGCCTTGGCTAGTGCCTCTGTCCATGATAATAGAGCAATACAAGGAGAGATACGCTCTTAAGAGGTCCTATCCACGCCAGCTGCAAATTACCTTGCAACTCTAACCTGGATGTAATAGGGAAGAATGTGGCATAAGCAAAGATGGTAAAAAAGTAAGAAAATATATTAGGAGGAGAACTAGAGTGGTTTATCACTGTAGAGGAATTCCTTGAGTACTTTTGCCTATTTCAATTATTGTTTCAATGAAGAGAAATTAAGTTACAATTTACATACAGTAAAATTCACTCTTTTGGTGGACAGCTCTGTGAGTTTTGACAACCACAGTCATAAAACCTCCACCACAATCAAGATACAAAACAGTTTCATTGCCCCAAATAACCGCCCCCCAGCTGCCCATTTGTAGTCAGCCTCTCCCCTCACCTGCACCCTCTGTCAACCACTGATCTGTTTTCTGTCCTTATAATTTTGTATTATTCAGAATGTCATGTAAATGGAATCATGTAGTATGTAACATTTGAGTCTGGCTTCTTTCACTTAGCATAATAAATATGAGATTCATCCATGTCTGTGTGTATTGGTGGTTCGTTCCTTTTTACTATTGACCAATATTCCATCTTATTTATGTACAATAGTTTGCTTTCCCATTCTCCATCCCCCCAGGAAGAAAATTTCAATTGTTTCCAGTTTGTGGATATTATGAATAAAGCTGCTATAAGCAGTCATGCACAGGTTTTTATGTGAACATAACTTTTTATTTCATCTAGGAATGGGATTACTGAGTCTTATGGTAAGGTTATGCCTATAAGAAATTGCCAAACTTTTCAAAAATGTCCATTTGCATCCCCACCATTGTGTGTTTTTTCTTTATGAAGAGCAGCAGACATTAGAACTATACAAATAAATATTTTCCTAAAATACATTTTAAATATAAATGATTTGACAGATAAAGCTCTATGTTTTCCTTATTTCACAATGTTTGGCAAATATTGAAATGAATTTTCTGAACTTTGTAATCTTATTAGGTTCCACTCTTAGAAAATACAACTCTAGATACCTCAACAGAGGACTTTTTGGGCCAGCAAGATTTAAGGCAATGAGAAAAGATGGATGAAAGAATGAAAAAGAGCTGAGGATCCTTTGAGCATGAATATCTATTTTCCAGTTTTAGCAAAAATGACCTCATGATTAGGAATAACAAAACTTCAGGTTCTCCTTCTTATTACTGCAGGAGATAGGAAAGACACTGAATGTGGAAAATGATGATGGCGGGACCAGAATTCTTTCCTCTTGCCATTTGTTCATGGAAGAGTTGTTAGGAGGTTTCCAGATGCTTGGAATGCAGTTGGTGCCCAACTTGTCTGTTTCTTAGTTTGGAGCAGCCTATTGATTTTGCTATTGTTGATCTTCAAGGCCAGAGAAATGGATAGTGCATGTTAACAACAAACCACAACAATCTCCCCTTCCTGCGACCTGCCACTGCTCATAGGGGGTAGCTGCCTAGTAGATGTGAATAATTGATTTTTCAGCTGGCGCCCCAGCGTCAGTCATTTTCATCAGTCAGCAGGTGAGGACATTCTGCAGCTTCTCACTGTCCCTGACTCTGAGCATGTGACATCTTTGCTTAAGAAGGCCCACAATGTGGTGACTGTTAATTGCCTGCACTTATGAAGTGAGGTTTCCTGGGCTCTCATCCTCTCTCCCTAAACCTGTTTGAAGGTATATATTACTGGGCTGATTTTTTTTATCCTTGAATTGCATTGGCTGATGAGCTCTGGAGAGCTATGATTTGTCATTTCTATCATTATTTTCAGCTGTCAGATGACTAGTAATTAGTAAGCTGACAGGTAGGTGATAAGGTGTTGGAGGCCATGAGGCAATGACCCCTGGGTAGTTCTGAGTATCAAACTGCCCTTACTATGAAACAGTATATGTTCTTGTATTTCCAGCAAAATCAATCACATAGGTATTCATTAAGATGGGGAACAGAAAAGTCTTGCTTGTAGGTTTTCTAAAGGGAATTATTTTAGGGCTTGGGAAGAGTTTCAGTTCTCTAAACTTCTAGAAATGAGGTGATTGGCATTTTTTAATGATTATAGAAGTGATACAAGAAACACATGAAGAATAATGCAGAAACTAAAGTATAGCATTATAAAGGTATAAAAAACTCCATGAATTTTCCTTGCTGATTTTCATGAACAGAAACTTTCCAAAAGAAGATAGACTAATGGCCAACAAACATATGAAAAATGCTCAACATCTCTAATCATCAGGTAAATGCAAATCAAAACCGCAATGAGATATCACTTATCTCCAGTGAGAATGGCCTTTATCAAAAAGTCCCAAAACAATAGATGTTGGTGAGGATGCGGAGAGATAGGAACACTCCTACATTGCTGGTGGGACTGCAAACTAGTTCAACCTCTGTGGAAAGCAATATGGAGATACCTTAAAGCGATACAAGTAGATTTACCATTGATCCAGCAATCCCATTACTGGGCATCTACCCAAAAGAACAAAAGACACTCTATAAAAAAGACACCTGCACTCGAAAGTTTATAGCAGCAAAATTCACAATTGCAAAGCTGTGGAAACAACCCAAGTGCCCATCAATACATGAGTGGATTAATAAAATGTGGTATATGTATACCATGGAATACTATTCAGCTATAAGAAATAACGGTGTTGGCGCGGCTTCCTGCCTGTCCCGGAGTTGCTAGCGTTTTGGCCTCTCGGTCTCCGGTGGGCGCGATGGAGGAGGAGGAGGAGGAGGAGGAGGAGAAGGAAGCGCGACCGCTGCTGGCTGGCGGCCCTGACTAGGCCGGCAGAGAGGCCCCCGGGGCCCCCGGGGCGCTGCCGGCCCTCTGCGACCTCAGCCGCCTGGCGCACCGGCTTTTGGTGCTGCTGCTGATGTGTTTCCTTGGCTTCGGCAGCTATTATTGCTATGATAATCCTGCTGTCCTTCAGACTCAGGTTAAACGGGTGGGGCACAATTATTTTTAGCTGTTTTGTTTGCATTGGACAGGTTATTTTTGCTCTGGGTGGAATATTTAATGCTTTTTGGCTGATGGAATTTGGAAGGTTTGTGTTTGGGATTGGTGGGGAGTCCTTAGCAGTTGCTCAGAATACATATGCTGTGAGTTGGTTTAAAGGCAAAGAATTGAACCTGGTGTTTGGACTACAACTTAGCATGGCTAGAATTGGGAGTACAGTCAACATGAACCTTATGGGATGGCTGTATTCCAAAATTGAAGCTTCATTGGGTTCTGCTGGTCCCACAACCCTTGGGGTCACACTTATGATCGGTGGTATAACGTGTATTCTTTCACTAATCTGTGCCTTGGCTCTTGCTTACTTGGATCAGAGAGCAGAGAGAATCCTTCATAAAGAACAAGGAAAAACAGGGGAAGTTATTAAATTAACTGATGTAAAGGACTTCTCCTTACCCCTGTGGCTCATATTTATCATCTGTGTCTGCTATTATGTTGCTGTGTTCCCTTTTATTGGACTTGGAAAAGTTTTCTTTACAGAGAAATTTGAATTTTCTTCCCAGGCAGCAAGTGCTATTAACAGCATTGTATATGTCATATCAGCTCCCATGTCCCCAATATTTGGGCTCCTGGTGGATAAAACAGGGAAGAACATCATCTGGGTTTTGTGCGCAGTAGTGACCACTCTCGTGTCCCACGTGATGCTGGCCTTTACGATGTGGAACCCTTGGATTGCTATGTGCCTCCTGGGACTCTCCTATTCATTGCTTGCCTGTGCATTGTGGCCAATGGTGGCATTTGTAGTTCCTGAACATCAATTGGGAACTGCATATGGCTTCATGCAGTCCATTCAGAATCTTGGGTTGGCCATCATTTCCATCATTGCTGGCATGATATTGGATACTTGGGGATATTTGTTTTTAGAAGTTTTCTTCATTGCCTGTGTTTCTTTGTCACTTCTGTCTGTGGTCTTACTCTATTTGGTGAATCGTGCCTGAGGTGGGAACCTAAATTATTCTGCAAGACAAAGAGAAGAAATAAAACTTTCCCATACTGAATGAGAAGTTTAAATGACTGTGTCATGAGAATGGGCTGCATGCATCACTGGTTTGGCAACCTCCATTTTTAAATTTTTTTTATTTAGAGTTTAGTTATTAGGAAAAATAATGGACTGTAAAGTTGTATTTGAGATATACTTATTCCAAAGTGTATTTGCGAGGCCTATTTTAGCCTATGTCTTTTATATTGTGTGTTGCTGAAGAATTCTATTTTAGAATAGGCCAGTCAACAATGAAAGGTTAAGAAAATTGCCGTGGAACATGCAGGTGAACTTGAGGAGGAACAGTTTAACATGGAAAACATCGGATCTGCTGTTGAGATATTTTTGCAAAGTTTATCTTAGGGATATGGCCTTTATTTTATACCAAAAAAACAAAAACAAAAGAACTTGGGGAATAGAAGGGCTGTTTTACACAGAATAAACAATGGCATTGTAATAGGCATTCCCTGTTGTGAGAGGGAATGATGATAGGGAATACATGAATGATATTCGTATGAAGTCTATTCATATTCATGACTAGCAGATTGTGCTTCTCTCTCTGTAGTTATGAGGGTTGCTGAGCAGTGACTCTTTTGAGTTTTTTTCTCTCTGCTACTGAGGATCCTAATCCTGTAGGAGCATAATTTTGTAGTACAAACTTTCTGTACAATTTTTTATGGTCTAAGTAATGACATTTAAAAAAGTACCATTCAAATTACGATAATTTCCTATTTACATGGATAAATAAAATCATTGGGCCAAGCATGGTGGCTTACACCTATAGTCCCAGCTTTATGGGAGGCTGGGGCAGGAAGATTGCTTGAGCCTAGGAATTTGAAGTTGCAGTGAGCTATTATTATACCACTGTACTCCAGCCCAGGCAACAGAGCAAGCAAGACCCCTGTCTCAAAAACAAAGCAACAAAAAAAATCTTTGGATTTTTTTTAAAAAAGTATTAAAACACTGATTTAACTTTAATTAATGTTGAAGATTATCTAGAAGAAAACCCAAGTTGGAATAAGGAAAACTTGCCTAATTGAAAAATTATGGGAATAAATTTTTCTCTAGAGTAGGCATTTAAGTGACATTTGTGTTTTTTGTATTAAATAAAATATGAATATGAAACTTCTCTGGGAAACCTTAAACACTTTTCAATGGACTTAGCCTTAGCATATTTATTAAAGTCAAAGAATTTTTCATGTGTTTTGCTCTCTATGGGCATGCAGATATTTTAGACAGCAAATATTAAACCAATGAATGTAGCCAATTGTATTGTTTAAAGTATATGGCATAACATTTTATGTCTAAAATTTCGGGAACAGGTTGAAAATGCATTCCATATGCAGAGTAACTTTATTTACATCCATTTTTGAGATTTACAGTTTATTGTGTCATTATTCAGTTATTAGTTCTTCAGGCTTTGACTGCCAGGTGACTGTTCTAGCACATGGCTATTAAATATTGATCTGGCCAGTGGGGGAGGGTGCAGGAAGTCCACACTGCTGCCCCTCTCAGGAACTTTGTCCACACTGTTCCCTTTGCTTAGAATGTTTTCTCCCAGGCTCTCTACAACCAGGTTTCACCTGATTTATTAAATACAACAGAAAACCTTAGTGTCTATCCCAGAACCATTTTTCCTCATGGAAACTCTTCCAGACACTTCAGACTGTATCAGGTTCTTCTGACATTCCCTTGAGCTTGTACTTTTTCTTCTTGGCTTACCTCAACTTGTAATGAAGATTTTGTGATGGTGTGGTTGTGGGTGTCTGTCTCTTCCTTAGATTGTAAGCTCTCTGAGGGCAGGAACTATGTCTGTTTTGTTAATGATGGTTGTATACATAGTGCCTAGCAAAAAGTAGGCACAAAATAAATATTTTTTGAACTGTACATAAATAAAAAGAGTAAATTGGAAAAGAAATAACGGTGTTATAGCACCTCTTGTATTTTCCTGGATGGAGCTGGAACCCATTCTACTAAGTGAAGTCTCCCAAGAATGGAAAAATAAGCACCACATGTACTCACCAGCAAATTGGTATTAACTGATCAACACCTAAGTGGACATATAGGAATAACATTTATCGGGTGTTGGGCAGATGGGAGGGGGAGGAGGGGATGGGTATATACATACATAATGAGTGTGATGCGCACCATCTGGGGGATGGACACGCTTGAAACTCTGACTTGAGGGAGGGAGGGGGGCAAGGGCAATATACGTAACCTTAACATTTGTACCCCCATAATATGCTGAAATAAAAAAAAAAACTCCATGTCCTATCTAGAGAGAATGTATAATCTATGTATACACAGATTTAAAATATGGAATTATATTTTTATTTCATACAGTTATTTATGCAGTTTTACACAGATTTATTTATACAGTTTTATAAACCTACTGTTTTCCTTAATGGTATCTCATGACCCTCTTTCCATACCAGTAAATAGAAATATGAATCATCATTTTTAAAAGGTAAATTATATTTCATTTATAGATGAACTATAGCATATTTAATCAATCTTCTGTTTTCTCATATTTTAGCAAATATCATAAACAATGTTACAATAAATTTCTTGAATGTATATCTTCATGTGCTTGTCTGATTATTTCTATGGGAAAGTTACTAGAAGTAAAATTGCTGGATCAAACTATATGCATATTTGAATGATTGAATTATGTATGTGTGTTTATGTGTGTGTGTGTGTGTATGTCTGTGTGTGTGTCTGTGTGTTTGTATATATCCAAATCATTCTCCAGGAATGTTTTACTAATTTACCTCACAACCAACAAAGAGATAATATCCATGGGCATTCCATGGGCATTATCATTCTTTTTGTGTTTGTTAAATTGGCCAGAAGACAGGTGGTATCTTGTTAGAGTTCTTATGATTCCTAGTGAGGATACACATTTTTCATATTTTATAGGTCATTTACATTTCTCATTTGTAAATTGTCTGTTCATAGACCTTGTCCATAGAAAATGGTGTATTTTCTGTTTCTTTTTTATTTCCAAGAGTTCTTAACGTGTCAGTGATATTAAGCCTTCATCATATATATTTCGCTCATGTTTTCTCAGTTTCTATAGAGCTTAGTGATTTAGATTTTAGACCCTGGAGCTAAGACTACTTGGGTTCCAATGCTGGCTCTGCTACTTACTGACTGACCTTGGTATCTTATATAACTGTTTTATGCCTTAGCTTGCTCACCTAATAGTATCTACCTCATAGGGCTATTGTTAAGGATCAAATGAATCAAAACATGTAAATTATTTAGAATGGTACTTGGTGCTTAGTAAATACTATAAGCAATTATTTTATTATTTGGTTAATGTGATATATTTACATATCATACAGTGGTCTTAAACTTATATATATTCAAATATATCAATCTTTTCATCTATGGTTTCTTCCTGTGGTTCATGCTTAAAAAGATCTTCACCTAAAGATTATTTTTAAAAAGTTTCACCCATATTTTCTATTGGTACACTTTGTAACATTCAAATCTTAAATCCACCTATATGGAAAAAACTCTAGCACTTCTTTCCTTTTGTGGCATTGTGTGTTGGTGATGCTGAGTTTATAATCATCTTGGAAATGACTGATGGTGATAACCGTTCAGTATAATTCCTAATACAGTATCTTGTTTAGGAAAGTTGTTAATGTGTTTGGCAATCACAATAAGGCAAGTATCACAGAGTCTCTCTGTAGAAAAATTTGAGTTTGAAAGATTTAGGTGTGTACTTCTAGCGGATTTTCATTTCGGCTGTGTCATTTTTCTTTAGGTATAAATGACAGAAAGTAGATATCTGAGCCTGGCTCAGAGTTGTTTGTGATAGGTTGGAAAGCATGGCTACAGTGTTTTCAGTTCACCCCATCAAAAAGTGGAGTCTATTGCCCAACCCCTTGATTCTGGGCTGCCCATATAACTTGCTTTGACCAATAGAATGTGATATAGGAGTTCTAGAGCCTTCATCCTTTTTGAGTACTGCCCTGGGACCACCATTCCATGAAGATGTCTTAGATGAAGGGCCACACAGAGAGAGAAGTTCAGCTGTGCCATCTGTCCCAGCTGAGCCTAGTCCCTAGCAGACCTGCCAGTCAAGTATAATTGCTTGAATAAGTCCCAGAGAGATCAACAGAAGAACTGTGCAGTCAACCTGCATAATTGTGTGAAATAATAAATTGTTTTAAGCCACTGTTTTGAAGTGGTTGGTTTATAGCAATAAATTGAGTATATAATTTTAGAGGATTTTCATTTCAGACATGCATGTTTACATTGGGAGTCTGTGGCAGAAAAGAAATGTAAGGCTTTAACAAAGTTCTTGTTATCTCTATTTGTTTTCAAAATTGTGTCTACCTTAGATTTTTTTTATGTTGTATTTTGGAGGAAGAGCACGATGATGCTATTTTGGAACTGAGCCCATGTTTGAACTAGCTGTGAACTTGTTCTATCCTTAAGCTGCTTGTTGTGATTTTCCTATGTTGAGCTCTTACTAAGTGACAGTGTTCTGATTCACAATTCCTAAACCCATTGTCTCTGAAGTTCTGAAATTGCTCTACCATTTGGAGTTAGAATCAAGAGGCTTTCATGATGTAGTGAAGCATTTTTTGGATTTGGCATAGGTTGTGTAATACGTAGGAAGCCAATTTACCTTTTTAAGTCTCAGTTTCCTCAACTGTAAAGCAAGGTGCATGAATCATATGAACTCTATATCCTTTTCTATTCAAAATATCTGTGATATTTCTTCCCATTACATTTGTCCTGAGAATTCTGAAAATGTCACATAATGCTACTTGAACCTTGTAAATTTAAAATGTCTTTTTCATCATTGTTATTATGTATTGCTTTCAATTTCCAATTTCCTGCTTTAGTCATTTCTCCTTATGATTTAGGCCAAATGAACTCAATCAGCGATATGTATTCACTGGTAAATTCATCATTTTACCAATAAAATCTGTGCAACATGTACTTCACTCTTCAAAATAATTAAACTAGAGGAAATCATGTATTCAACAGGGTGCTTAACAATTAACCACAAAACTTAGTCCACTAAAACCACTGTGATTATGCCTCACACTTCTGTGGATCATTTGGGTGACTCTTCTGGTCTGGGCTAGCATGGCCAGGACTGTATGGTCTAGTATGGTCTAATTCAACATGTCTGGTGATTGGCTTGATGACATCTGGGGTAACAGGGATAACTTGGGCACATTATTATTATCTAGCAGACTACCCTAGGCTTGCCAACATGTGGTGTTTACAATGTTTCCAAGAGCAGCAAGAAAGAACAAGTTCCAATATGCAAATACCTTTCAGTCTTTGGCTTACATCACATTTGTTAATGTCTCATTGGCCAAAGCAAGTCACATGGCCAAACTCAGATTTCAAGGGGTCGAGGAATAGATTCCAGTTCCTGATGGAAGGAGCTGCAAAGTCACATTGCAAAGGGCAATGGATACAGAAATGGAAAGAACTTGTGGCCATTTTTGCAATCTACCACAGTATCTGAGATTATTTACTTGGCCCTTGACCATTGCTATGTCATCTCTCATTGAGCAGTAAATGTATTTTAATTTCTCAAACAGAATTCCCTTGCAAAAGCCATTTTCTTCCCTTATGCAACATTGATAATACCTGTTTTACTTCAAACATATTATAAGTTAATTTTAGAAAATTTTACAAATTGAAAACAAGCAGGAAAAAGAGAGTAAAAATAATCTCTAATTTTACCACTCAGAGATGACTCATTTTACTTGCATAAGGCTTTAACTTTATAAAGATTAATAAATATTACATATCCCATTATTGTTACAGATTAATAATAAAATGTACTCATAAACCCTTATAGATCCATTATTTTAAAATACTTTTGGCTATTTTTCTCTATAACTTGGCCACAGTGAGTCTTTTGATGTATTATTAATAGTTAGGGGACAGGTTAAACAAAACCCCCCAAATACAGAGGCTTAAATAAGATACATAAAATAGATGGATAAGGTACTTATTTTTGTCTCAGGTGAAAGTCCAAAGGTAGATGATGGGTAGTTTAGGTTGGGAAAACATTTCTATTCCACCAGGCCATTCAGTAACTCAGGCTATTCGGTCAACTTGGCTATCATCAATATGTGGCTTCTAGATCTTGGTCCAAGGTGGCAGTTGTAGTTATGTCTCTAGTTGCTGGAAATGTCTTCATTCTGAGAAGATAATTTGAAAGTTGTATGTAAGACTTTCTCTCACAGCTGTCAGCCCAAACTTAGTCAAACAGCTACACCTAGCTGTAAGGGTGGCCATGTATCAGATAAAACTTGGGGAAGCTATTACCAAAAGAAAGAGAAAATAGAGACTAGGGGATAATTAGTAACTTCTGTTATGTTAACCAAATTGTATATATTTAGATGACTTCCTCCTTAAGCATGTAGCCCTACTATGGTGGATATCTTTTGCTTTGTTCTACCCTGTGTTCATTCTTCTCTGTTGGGATAACAGCACTTTAATTTTCCTTTGGAAACTCTTCAGACCATGAAGTTTTGGGTGAGGCCAATATACGCCCCCTCCCTTCACTTCCCCTCACTACAGGGATGTGTATGTGACCTTGCCTTGACCAGTGGAACTCACACCTGGGTGTTTTTATTGGAAATGTTGAGAAGGTGAATCTTTCTTTTTCTTCTGCTGGGACAGTTGAGCTGTTATGATGAAAGACAAGAAAGAAGCTGCTGAGAAAAATAAAGCTGAAAAATGGAGAGGTAGAGATGGAATCCTGAAGATATCATTTGAGTCATGGGTTCCAACCACTCTGAAGCTAGACTCTCCCTGGACTTTTAATTGCATAATTTAAACAATCTAATTTATTTTTGTTTTAGCCATCATGTATTAGATTTCTGTCAATTGCAACTGAAAGATGTCTGATTAATCTACTCACCATAATCCTTTACTAAACTTCATTTCCTTCAGCCCTCATTGCTTTTCCATGTAGGAGTATTTGAATTCAAATTCTGTCATCTAAAGTTGAGCCTGTTCCCTAATATGGTTTCACTGACAAATTATTTTTTAGTCTTTTCCAATCTTCATGCCTCTGTTAGAATAATATTGCAGGTTCTGGTATTGGGCCTTATGGACCACCAGTGGTTACTGAATTTCTCTTTTCCTCCCACTCCTTCTGTTTCTCTTTAAACTTTCTTCCACCTAATACACAAATATAGAAAGGAAGATAGGAGTGGGTAGTAGCGAGGGGAGAGTCATGGTTGTACAGAAAGAAGAACTTACATATAAATTTAAAAAAAAACCTATTTTGAGCCACTAGCTTACTGTTCCAACTCTCAATTACAGTGATTTAACGAATGGTAGAATTGGTCCAAAGAGTTGGGGCAAATTGAAAATGTTGGTAAAAATGATGCTACTGGCATTGTGAGTGGCATGAATAGGATGTTTAGAGAGAGGCCAGTGGCATCCAGCAGAGACCAAACTATTTGAGTGTCATTAAATTCATTACATGGCTTTTTGTATTGCTTTTACTTTTATTCCATTAACAATTTGGAGGTTAAGGCCAACCATTTCTCTACACCTAAATTTCCTTTTGTAATGTACGTATCAGCATCATGGCATGCAGCAATGCTGTTGATTCATTACTAAGATATCAGAATAAGTCACTGCAAAATCTGTTATGCCTTCTATTCTGGTAACTGATGTTGAAGCTTTGATGTGAAGCTATTTATAGAAATACAGGAACTATATGACTAATTAAGGGAATCCTAGATTAGGTCATTTCCTTCCCTTTTTCTAAAACTTATGGGAATTTAATCTCTGATAAATGCTCATACAAAATTAATGTTCTCAGGAATGAGAAGGTTAGTTAGATATCTGGTATTGACTTCAGTCTTTTGATAGAAACTCTCATAAATTAATCTAAAATTGTTATTGTTTCATTAAAAAGGGGTAATAATGAAGTTCACATGTCATAAAATGACTTCATTCATGTTATACACTACATGTTCATTATGAATTGTGATAATTTCTGGCCACATGACTTACTATTAGCTGCCTCTGACAATACCCTTGGATAGGGTGGTAAGAACAGTGGCACAGATAATGAACATCTCCTTTGGACTGGGCTTGGACTTGGACGCCCTTGGACTCTATTATTTGACATGCATCAGTAGAGTTCCCTGCGGCAATATTTTCAATAGACTTGAAACTTCATCTTTATGAATTATTTTGACCAGTGTGGGTGAATTTCAGCACTATATGAGCATATTATAGTCATATTTAAAAAAAACATTGCTCGCCATCCCTATAACAGATCTTTTAGCTGACTTTTTGTTATTTTCCCTTGTTATTGTGTCTCGCCAGGAATTATATCGGAGAAAATCAGCAGATCAGCAGAATGCTGCTGGTGTGCTGGAGCTTTTGTTTGTGCCTGTGTGCCAGTGTAAACATGAGCAGCATTTCATTCACCCCTCCAGTGCTCATTATTTGAAGCCATTTCCGCAGCATGGTATTCCACAATACTAAGGAAAAGTTGAGTCCACTATTACCTGAATGAAACTGAGAATAAAAGAACCCATTCTTAGGGGAGAGAAAATTTGTCCATGCTCAAACCAAAGGAAATCACCACAAATAGGCCATACTTTTTTTTTTATTGTTGTTAAACCCAAGCAGACCTATTCAATGGACTATAATACAAACTCAGTCTCTGAATTTTTTCTGCATTTATCTTTATTAATTTTTGTGGATTTCCTTTTAATATATTTTTATTTCCATGAGGATTTTTTGAGTTAAAAATTTCTTTAGCATTTTCTAAGCTAACGTGTTACTTAAAGGTAACATGGGCATTATTTTTTCATTTTATTTGCAAATCTTATTCCTAGTGGCCCTAAAGAAATACAATAGAATGAATATGAATAATGTGATTGAAAAAGCAACTCTCTCCTTCTATTTGTAGATGATATTCTTTTCCTAAAATGGCCATTTTTTTTTTTTTTGGAAAGTAAGTTTTGTAGGTTAACCCACATATAGCCAGTTTATTGTTTCCACTCAGCCAATCAGAATCACAGCAGGTGGGAAATGCTTTGAGTTATCCAATCAAAACCTTCAATGCTTGAGACCATTATAACCCTTTTTAAAGAGAAGACTGTCATGGATTAAATCTGCTTGTGGTTGGGCCTGAATGCTAAGAGCAAAGTTAGATCTGTGTTTGAAAGCTGTTAGCACCAAGAATAGTCTAATAGAAGTTAACTACACCCTTTTCAGGAAAATAATAGCTGTTATCATTGCAATTATGGTGTTCTCTTTCAGGGATAACTTCTGAGATTGACATTCTTACCATATATGCAGTTCAACAAACTTTTATTGTGAATATATTATGTTCCAGCACTGTAATGGGGTTATATAAATATGTATAAAATTTCCTATACTTCTAACCATCTTGCAAGGTAGATAGTGTTATTCCCATTTTATGGAGGAATTAAACTGAATCTTGAAGAGCTTAAATAACGTAGCATCATGAGCTGGTAATTGACAAACCCAGAATTTGGGCCCATGTCTACCAATTGTTAAAGCCCATGATTTTTTCAGCACCAAATAACCTCTCTAACCATATAAAATATACATTATTCCCAAGGAGAAGCTCTTTGTTTTGGCAGTGGCTCAAACATCCATTTTAGTGGTGCTTTAGTGGAAAACATTCTGTGGGAGTCAAAAGAAAGTAAGAGAAACATAAGCCACTCTGCCATTGGTATTCTGCTGAGTTTCTCCGTTGATTTCACTCCCATTTTAGAATATTGCATTTAATTACCTGTCAAGCATATATCTTAACTTTCTGGAGGCAGGAGGGTCAGCCCAATTAGTGTTGTTATTTTTCCATTTAGTTTTTTGAATATACCTAATACATTTTAAATCTGTCCTCAACAATAACAATTTCAAGTAGAGAGCTTCTTAAGAGTAAATCTTTTAACCCTGAGAATCTTGAGGTAAATTAATTTAATTTTGTGACCAAATTGGAGAATTACTAAGATCATCCAAAGTTGGGTGTTCAACCCTCTTTATTTATCTTTCAGGGCAAACAAATATAATTTCCAAAACCCTGAGACCATGTTCAGTACTTCCTTAGTGGAGTCTGGGGACATTTTTTTTCCTAGAAATTGAAACAAGTCCATGAGCTTTGCAACTTTTTTTTTTTGAATGTTGAAATTGTTATTCTACAGGCCTTTTCCTACTGGCTTCGCTCTTGCCTCCCTATGTTATGCTTTCAAAAAAGAGGAGCCTTTTGCTTACATCCTTGAAAGTCATTGGGGAAAGAGAGAGACCCTCAGCTTAGTTGTCTAGAACAAAACATTGATAAGGCCAAGGCTCTATAATTATGTTAGAAACCATTTAAGATTTTTGGCTCACTTAGCAGAAGTTGTTTCCAATTGGAACATTTAGACTTCTAATGAACATGACCTTTACCACCGTATCTAGATTCCACCAAGGAGAAAGATCTCATTAGATAATAGCTGTCTGTACTTGGGACACTATGTAGTTTACAAGATACTAGCTTGTCTACAACTTATTTGATGACTTCATTATTTCATACATTATTTGAAATGAGGGTTTTTACTTCATGTCTAGAAAATTATGTACTTCTTTTCTCTTGAATATGTCAAACACTTTCTTCAAATACTCCCAAACCAAATGTCGGTTACTTTAGTGAATTTTTTGAATAAGCCCTGGGAATTGGTCCAGACATGTGGTCCTATTTACTATCCTATTAATTATTGCCCTAGAATCTAATGTGTTTACTAAAATATGAATACAATTTTCTAAGGATTAGACATCATGTTGGACTTCCTAATGCAGAAGTTTTGCTGATGGTTCAGCTCCTTGTCTGTGGTTGGGATAAGTTCAGTTTCATTCCTGAAGTTTATAACATTAACATGATCTTGTATAGTACTTCACAGATTTCAAAAGTGTACTCAAGATTACTGTTTTATCTGACTCTCAAAACAACCTTGTGAGGTAGGTGGGGTAGCTATTTTTATATCCTGTAGAAAATTCTACAGGATATAAAAATATCTCAGGAAACTGAGAAATAATGAGGGGGAGAGATTCAGTACTTAAATAAAATCTTCTGACAATTCATCCAGTGTTTCTCCACTTGTCAATCCAGTTTGATAATTCTTTCTTGTAAATTATATTCACAGTGGTGGTAATAGGGGGTATTTTTATCATATTTAAGAGGAGATAAAATAAATTTGTTTCACTAGTATTTTATTATAGCCCTTCATCTGATGTCAGATTTACAGAGGAGTGAGGAATTATTACTTGAACACTTAGAAGATCGATATTTTCAAGAACATTGTAGGTACTATTTTTCAGGTTCAAAGTTCTTATGAAGTTCTTTTGGTAGACACTGGTCTTTTAAGTATTTGATGTATAAATTCTTTATTTCTCTCTGTAAACTACCACTGTGATAGCAGCAAGCGGGCTAACAAGGGCTTGGGATTTTATGTGTGATGTGGACTTCATGAAACTAGTTTAATGTAAAGTCTTAAAATCCATTCAGGTAGTAAAAATTGGTCCAGAAGAGCCACCCAGCAGTCATAATGAGTCATTGGTAAAAATATTTAATAGGTGGAAAGCTCCTAACACAAGCTAATTTGCACTGACGAAAAAGGAATACAGTTAGTCCTCTGTATCTATGGGTTCTGCATTCATGGATGCAAACAACCACAGATTGAAAATTTTTAGAAAAAAAAGAATGGTTGCGTTTGTATTGAATATGTATAGAATTTTTCATCATTGTTCCCCAAACAATATAGTATAACTATTTCCATATAATTTACATTATATTAGGCATTATAAATAATCTAGAGATGATTTAAGGTATACAGGAGAATATGCATACGTTATATGCAAATACTATGCCATTTTATGTAGGTGACTTGAGCATCCTCAGATTTTGGTATCTGCTGGAGGTCTGGGAACCAATCCTTCACAGCTGCTGAGGGACAGCTGTGTTTGGCCAAAGGCATTTATCACTTTAATAACTAATTTTCAGCACCTAGTATGTGTGTCATGCTGGAGAGGATATGAAGAGGCATGACTTTGTAACAACAAGTAGCTTACAATCTAGTTATATATACTACTATGGTTTCAATGTGTCCTCCAGAGTTCATGCATTGAAAACTTAATCCCTAATGCAATAGTGTTGAGAAGTGGGACCTTTAAAAGGTGATTAGGTCATGAGGGCTCTGCCTCATGAATGGATTAATCCCATTATTGTGGGAGTGGGTTAATCATTGTGAGAGTGGGTTCCTGATAAAAGGATGGGTTTGGCCCCCTCCCTGCCAATGCTCTCTTGCCCTTCTGCCTTCTGCCATGGGATGATGCCCTCACCAGATTCAGGCCCTTTGACTTTGGACTTCCCACCCTCCAAAACTATAAGAAATAAATCTCTGTTCTTTATAAATTACTCAGTCTCAGGGTATAGCAGCACAAAACATACTAAGACATATATCTAAATGCACATAATTAGAAAATAACACAGTAACCCTCAACTGATGTATATCCCTTGCTGACAAATGGCTGACTGGATTGGGAAAAGTTGCTCTGGTCAGTGGCAAGAAGCCTTGGGGATTCTCATTTCTAGAATGTACATTTTTTATTGTGGTAAAATATATATAACAAAATTTACCATTTTAACCACTTTAAAATGTACAACTCATTGGCACTAAATACATTTACAGTATTGTGCAGGAATCACCACTATTTATTTCTAGAACTTTTTATCCTCCCAAACAGAAACTTGGACCCATTTAAACAGTAACTCCTCATTCTTCCCCACCTATAGCCCCCTAGTAATCTCCATGAATTTGCCTGTTCTAGGTACCTCATATAAGTTGAACCATACAGTAGTTGTCATTTTGTGTCTGGATTATTTTGTTTCCAAGGTTCACCCATGTTTTCAGAATTTCATTTCTTTTTAAGGCTGAATAACATTCCATTGTATGTATACATCCCATTTGGTTTGTCTATTCATCTGTTGATGTAAAATGTATATTTTAAGACATCTCTTTTCTTCTGCTCCCCCTTTTTTGACTAGCTGTTGCCTGAAACCACCACTTCACTGCTTGTTATTATAGATTCAGTTCTGGGTGAGAGTGGGGGGGAGGGATATTTATCCAGATTTAACAAGTAAAAATACAGGATGCAGAATTAAATTTAAATTTCAGATACACAATAAATACTTTTTAGTATAAGAATGTTCCATGCAATATTTGGGATGTACTTATATTAAAAAGCTAGTTGTTTATCTGAAATTTAAATTTAACTAGATGTCCTGTATTTTATCTGGCAACCCAAGGAAGGAGGTCAAGTTCTTCAAACATTCCCCTCAGACAGCTAGCTCTGGCACCCTTCACTATGCTCTGTCCTGATGATTGACCAATGTTGGGAGAGTTCTTCATTTTCCACCTCTAACCTCCAAGGCCGAGTCAGACTTAGGGGATTGAGACTAAGGGGAGATAAACATAATGGGCACAGAGATCTCTATTTCTTTGAACCAGAGGAGTTATGTTCCTGGCATCTCAGATTGTTACTTGGTACACGTTCCTGTAGAAGTATGATGTTTAAGTTCTTGTCTATCCATTTGTTTATGCAGTTCCAAAACCACTCCCACATTTTTAGGTATTGGTAACAGAAGCACCCCAATTATTGGTACCAAAATCTGTATTAGTTTGCTAGGGCTGCTGTAACAAATACCACAGACTGGGTGGCATAAACAATCGAAATTAATTTTCTGACAGTACTGGAGGCTTGATGTTCAAGATCAAGGTGTTGGCATGGCTGATTTCTTCTGAAGAAAAAAATCCTCTATCTTTGGCTTGTAGATGGCTGACTTCTCCCTGTGTCTTCACATGGTCTTTCCTCTGCTATATCTATGTCCTAATCTTATAAGAAAATCAGTCATATTGGATTAGGCTCTACCCTAATGACCTCATTTAACTTTAATTGCCTCTTTAAAGGCCCTATCTCTAAACACAGTCATATTCGGGGTACTGGTAGTTAGGACTTCAACATATGAATTTTGGGAAATACAGTTCAGTCCATAGCAGTTACTGCCAAACAACATTTGTATTTTGAGATTCAGTTTTAGTTGTGGAATAAAACACTTTGTTCTTTCAAAAAAGAACTCTAGGTATCAGCCAACAGGTGGGTAAAGTGCTTTTTATGTGAGAGTGAGTGTACAAATGTGATGAAGCCATGTTTTTATACCTATATCTCAAAGATGCTTATTCAGTTGTATCAGTCAGCTATCGCCACAACAATGTCACATGACAAATTACCTCAAAACTCAGAGGCCTCATACAACAATAATTCATTATTGCTCATGTATCTGTATATTAGCTGGTGGGGGAGGCTGCCTATATGGGCCTGGCTTGACTCAGACTGCAAATTAGACACAGGTTCCCATGTCTCTCATCTTTCATGAACTAGTGGGTTAGCTGGGACGTGTTATTATGGATATGCAAAAGTGTAAGAGGGGTGAGCTGAAATATGCAATGCTTTTTAATGTCCAAAGTCCTAATTGACACAGTCTCTTCCATCCACGTTCCATTGGCCAAAGCAAGTCTCATGGCCAAGGCCAACACTAATGTGATGAAATTTCCTGTGCTTCTAGAGGGAGGGGCTGTTAACTAACTTGGCAAAGGGTATAGATAGAAGGAAAGGTGAATTTAGGACCTGTAATGTGCCATGTACTGAACTAATAGGGTTTATAGAGACTATCTACAGGTTCTTAGTGTTAAGATTTCCTTTCCTAAGTGAATACAGAAAATGTGGGCTTAATATTTCCTGGTGATTGATATTGTTGAAGAGTCTGTGGGCCCATGCCACACACATTCAGGAACCTAGACCCACTCTGTCCTAACACAAGCTCACCCAAGGAGAACTCTCTTTCTAGACACTCTCTTCCATACCTGGACTTGGCTTTATCTCCTCTTCCTAACCTCTAACTCTTTGTTTTTTTCCTCTATGAGACCCTATCACATATATTATCAGCTGGTATATTGCCTGGAATGAAGGACACATTTGGAGAATCACTACTGGTTAAATGGTTTGGAACCAATTTGTGGAGAAGGCAAAAGAATTGGAACTCTAACCACTATATCACAGGAGCCCTTGAACTATAGTTTCTTCTGGGAACTTAAGACATTTTGGAGAACTTAAGTTAGAAAAAGTGTTAAATGGTCTTTTGTAAGCTAATTAAAGATGATACAAAATAAAGCCAAGGAAATCTTTCACATTCAAAGAGTTAGAAAATATTTGAATTTAGATTTAATTTTCTGTATCTTCCCATGGTTCAAAATTTATGACAATATAAAAAGGTATACATTCAGAAGTTTTTACATTTTGTGCTGCTATAGCAGAATACCACAGACTGGGTAATTTATAAATAACAGATTTATTTCTTATAGTTCTGGAGGCTGGAAAATCTAAGATGAAAGGGCCACATCTGGTGACGGCCTTCTTGCTGCATCATAATATGGCAGAAGGCGTTATATGGCAAGAGAGAATGAGGGGGGTGGAGAGAGAGAGAGAGAGATTGAACTCAAAGCCTCAAACCATTTTATAATTGGAATTAATCTATTCATGAAGGTGAGTCCCTCAAGATCTAAACACCTCCCATTAGGCCCCACCTCCCAACATTGTTGGGGATTATGTTTCCAACACATTAACTTTGGGGGACAAGTCCTGACTATAGCAGAAATCCTGTTCCCATCCCTATCCTTGTCCTCCCTGATCCCTACACTTGCCCCCTGTAAGTGACTACTTGTTTTAGTTTCTTCTTTATCCTTCCAGTATTATGTAGCTACAAATATATTTTTTTCCATCCCCTGTCTTATACAGAAGGTAGTATATTATATGCACTCATTTGCATCTTTCTTCATTAATAATATATTGTGGAAATCTTTCTGAATAAGTACATAGTAAGCTTCCTGATTACATGATGATTTATTGTGTGAATGTACCATAGTTTATGAATATCTTGTTGCACACTTGAATTGTTTCCAATCTTTGGATATTACAAACAATGCTATAACAAAATTACCTTATGTACACATTATTTCTTCTATATGCACATATATTTATAAAATGAATTCTTGGGGGTGGGATTGCTAAGCTAGAGGGAAAATTTATTTATAATTTTGATAGATGTTGCCAAATTGTTCTTCATAGGAATTCTACCATTTTGAACTTCAACCAGCCATGTATGAATTACCTTCACAACCTTGCCAACAGACTGTGTCTGTGTCAAGTTTTTGGATCTTATGAGTGAGATTGAGTTTACTATCACATGTTTAAAGATCATATATTTTCATCTTTAATTAGACATGTCTTTTGTTCATTTTTCTATTGGGATGTTAATCTTTTCCATCTCAATTTCTAGAAGTTTTTTTTTAAAAAAACATAAAACAGAAATTAGCATCTAGTGGTATGTTTCAGTGGTATGTGGTGCCACATAGTATGTGGTATGTGGTACTACATAGTGGCATGTTTCAAATAAATTCCCTAATATTATTTGTGATTTGACTTTGCTCATGCCCTTTTTTTTCCATGAAAAAAAAATCTGTTAGTTTTTATTTCATTGATTTTTGTCTTTTCTTTTAGGCTTCAGGATTTTTAAAGTCATAGAAAGGCCTTCACAGTGCCAAGGTTATAAAGCAATTTGCTTACATGTTCTTCTTGCACTTTGGTGGTTTTGAGACTTACAATTAAACATTTGATACATTTGAGTTTATCATGGTACACAGTGTAAAATGGAGATCTAAGTTTTTACAGGTATCTACTAAGATAGCTTGTAGCAACAGTCTTCTTCATTCTTTTTATTAGTTTTTCTGATTATTCTTGCTTTATTTTTCCCTGTACATGTTAGAATCAGCTTGTCTACATAAAAAATCTATATTTTTAAGAGAATTATATTACATTTATAGATTAATTTAGGGTAATTGATGTATTTATAATGTTAATAGTTCCTTTCCAATATAATGGTATATCTTTTTATTTTTCAAGTCTATTTTTGTATCTTTTGAGATTATTTCAAGGTCTTCATATAGAATTTTGCACATTTTTTGTTACGTTTAGCCCCAGACATTTTATCCTCTTTGCTGCTCTTGTATATAGGGTCTTCTCTTCCATTATGTTGGCTTATGGTTGTTGTTTGTATATAGGCTGTTAGGTTCTGTGTATTAATTTTATACTCCACTTCCTTTCTATTTGTTTTCCAGTGGATTCTCTTATGTTATCCAGGTATCCAATCTTATCAACTGTAAATAGGGATGATTTTGCCTTTCCTTCCCCCCCCCCCAGATATGCCTTTCCTTTCTAATATTTATACCTCAAATTTCTTTTTGTTATCTAATTTCATTGTTAAAAACTCAAGTAAAATCAATTGGATAATTCTAATCCCTATAAATATGATGATTAGGATTAAATTATGATTTAAAAGCTTCCAATTTGATATATTTTTTCTCATTAATGTCATAGTGAGGCTTCAAATGACAGAGATTTTAAGTGCCATGGTGCTATGCCTTTAGACTCAGATGTTAGGCTTGAAGGTCTACTTAGGGTACTTGGGAGCTTTGGGCTGGTGGGAGGATAGAATAACCCTCAACGCAGAATGGATGTCAGAATCAGAAGCACTGACTTGATGCAGAGATGACTTTGGATTGCTGCCTAGGTTGGCAAGGCACAGGCAGAGTTACAGTGCTGTCAGGGTCACATTTCACTCTGACTTACTCCTGATGTTTGCATTTCTCTGTTAAGTAAAACTCCCCCGTATTCTTCCTTCTTCTGTTTGCCCTCCTGCTTGCCCTTTCCTTCTCCTTGTCTTCCTTATTTGTAGTTAACAAAGTTTAAGGAGGTTTTCTGACATTTAGCTTGGATTTCAATCTTAAGCCATCTCGAAGAACATTTAAAGTAGGATCTGATGGTGGGCCAAGAAGGGAAACCTAGAAGATAGTGGGGAAATGTTTTCAAAAACTATAAATCTGAACAGTTGTCCTAAATAGGGGTACTGTGGTACCTGAAATCTGACTGGTGAGGGATGGGTTTTCATGTTGGACCTCTGTCAGGAAGTTACTCTTCCCTCGAGAAAGCTGGAACCCCAACACACCCCTTCCACTGCTGGCTGCCAGGCAGTGCTGAGGACATGGAGGTTAGAGGATCCAGGGGAAAGCCAGTGTGGGCAAGGTGTCAGGGATTAATTAATTAGTAACAGGCATTTTTTCAGAGCATAGTGAATGTGTATCATTGATAAAGCTTCCGTACTTCAGGTGATTTTCATGTGACTCCAGACAAAGATTGAGAGCATCTGTATATATTACTGCAGGTCCACATAGAATGCAGTCTCATTCCAGTGAGGCCTGGTTTGGGACCAGATTGTGTGTAAGCCACACAGAAGGAGATCCATAGAACCTAGGCAACAAGGGAAGAGAAAGATGAACAGGATCAAAACAGAGACAGTTTTCTCATCTACACTTGCTAATGGTTTGGGAGGACTGGAAGTGAAAATAAGAAGCATAACAAATTCCATTTGTGGTTTGTTATATCATTTTGCTTAATCAACTAACTGATTGTTGATCAGCTGTTTCATTCCATAATGGGGATCCAGTCTTTGTTGTTGTTGTTTTGAACAAAGTACTGCTTTATCAAGTCCTCCAGAAATTGCTAGAAATGGTCATTTAGACTGGGAGGAACTAACAGATGACATATGCTGAGATTCCTGGGCCCAAAATGGATAAAAATAGGCAGCAAAGAAAATCCCCTTTGCAGAATGTTGCTTTAATAAGCTTATTTGTATCTGGGTATCTTAGTGCCATGTAGGCCTTCAAAGGTGTTAGCCAGAAGAGAACAAGGGCCTGAGGGATGGAATTGTTAGGTTGTAGGGAATTGTGCAAACTCTAGTTCAAGGGTCCTTAAACTTATTAAACAGGGGGCCAGTTCACTGCTCCTCAGACCGTTGGAGGGCCATTGGAGAGTGCGGGGCACATTCCAAATATGCACACTGTGGGCCTGGGACTAGTCAGCTGCTAAGCAGGACAGGCAGTGGCGGCAAAAACACGTGGCGGGCCGGATAAATGTCCTTGGTGGGCCGTATGTGGCCCGTGGGCTGTAGTTTGAGGACCCCTGCCAGTCTAGTTACTTGTTAGGATCCTGTGGTTTTTCATTTGTAAGGAGAAATAATATTTGCTTCCTAAGAATTTTATGATAGAATAAATAAATGATGTGTATAAAGGATTTAGTAACTGAAGCATACTAAATACTCTATAAGTGGTTATTAGTATTAGTATTAATAAAATTACATCTGCATTTATAATAAACCCTTGGCCTGGTCTGACCTCTTACTCAACTTTAGTTTTCTTAACTGTTTAAACTAAGACATGGAGCAAAGTTAATTACAACCCTGGGTTTCTAAAATTCCTAGAGCATTTCAGAACAGAATTGCAATATCAAACTTTTGGTATGAATTGAATTACTATGTTGCATCCCTTTGACCTGCTCCTGTTTGAGTGTTTAACATTGCAGGATAGCCTTTCTTTCTGGGCCTAAATTGAGGGAAGGAAGAATAACTGCTTTTCTTTTTTCATAGAGCTGTGAAACCTGTAGATTACAGTTCTGCCTTTGAGGAAATTTTAGAGTATGACAATTTACGGAATAGAGGAGTCCCTTTTGAAGTTCACATTATAAAAAAACCAGAAAAACAAAAAACAACCCATCCTCTCAAATGTTTTCTTTCTCTGTATGTCATGTTTTGCTGATTTTCTACCTTTTTTCCCCCTTCAGGCCAAAATAGCTGATGATTCTTCACTGAACTAGTAAGGACTTTCTCTCATGCAGAGAGCTAATAGTTGAGGCTTTTAACCCTAAGGTACGGTTATCTAATCTATAAATTATTTTTCTTCTCACTTATTTTATGTATCCTTCTATTTTCTTGGTTTGTTCCCTGGTTTTGTTATCAGAAATCTATGATTCTTAAGTTTCTTGTCACAATAACATTAGAAGTCATAAAGAACACTGTCTTGGGTGATTAATTTAGTGGAAGATTCTTCAGATTGATTTAATCAGCACTGGGCAGGAAGAAGCAAAACTTTCCAAATGTTCTACTTGTACCATATAAATTAAATTAGAAATAGTTAGACAACCATGTAAATTCATTCTCTTATCTTACTGGCTTTTAGCATAATTTACAACATATAACATCTGTTCTCTTTGCCTGAGTAAATCAAATTTACCCTCTTTTATCTTGAAGTTTATCAATAGAAGGTGGAGGAAAAGTAACAAGCAATTAAGATACTTTAAGCTCCTTGCCTCAAGGCTAATCAGACACATACTCTATACTTTTGTAATAATACCTTGCAATTTGGTGACTACAAACCTTTTATTATATGCCTTTAGTCATTTTGTAATATGACTATATGGAGTTTCATTTATCAAAAAGGTTAAAGAGCTAATTTACTTTAGGTAATTTCTTAACCCAAAAAAAGAACTTTTCCTACTTTTAAATGTTTTCATTATCTGTTCACACAATTTAGAAATGTTTTTATGAATTTTAGATCACCTTGATGACAATGGAACCAACAATGATGACAAAATCTAATCTCAATAAATTGTGATTTTGATGGAAGTAATGCAATTTAAAAATAACAATAGCTAACATTTAGTTTCTACTGCATTTCAGATGCTGTTCCAAATGCTTTATATTACTTTAACACTTAACTGTGTCCTTATAACAATACATTTATGTCCCTAATTTTCACAGAAAAAGAAATGGAGGCTCAGATTAAATGACTTGTCAAGGTCTCATTGGCATTCAGTGCTAGAGCTGGGATATGAATTCATGCTTAGCTTCCCACCTCACTCTCTTTCAACTACTCAAATCAACCTGGGAAAATGGTAGCAGATTAAAATGATTTTAAAATTTAAGCAAAAATGTTGCTATCTTTAAGGGTAACTGTCTGTGTGGCCTCATAAATCTACCCCAAAGAAGGCCTTCTAAAGTTGCCATTTAAACATTGTCATCATGGAGACTGAGGTCCAAATGATTTCATATAAGTAGATATGAGTGAAGTAAAAACCTTCACTAGACAAAGGGCAGTGTGACAGCAGGGGTTGTGTTTATCTTCTTTGCTGATCTAGTCCCAGGGCCTAGCATTAGACTTGGCACATAGTAGGTGCTCATCAAAATATTCATAGAATTGAATTAAAACCAGTTTGGTCATGTGTAACTTGGTTTATAGTTTTAAAATACCATTTCTTTTGTCTTGTAAAATTAATACTTGCTCACTGTAAAGAATTTAAGCAATAAAGGAAGGAAAAGAAAACACCCCAAATCCTACTACAGTACCTAAAAACAATTGCTATTGACATTATTAACCATCATTCCAAATATTATTCTGTGCACCTGTATAGAAAGGATAGATAAAATACTTTAAAAATAGGATAATACTACATAAGCTATTTTATTAAATACAATTTTAATTTCACCTAAATTTAACAAAATTAACATGCATTGAAGTGAACCTAAAGGAATTGTTACAATTTAAGTCAATGTGTCTTCACCACAAAAGTTATTACTTTCTAAATTAGCCCATGATCCCTCTTAGGATAAGACAAAAGAGAATATAAAAAATTAAGGTTTTAGGCTGAATGTGATGCCTCACACCTGTAATCCTAGCACGTTGGGAGGCTGAAGTAGGAGTATCACTTGAGGCTAGGAGTTCAAGACCAGCCTGGGCAATATAGCAAGACCTCATTTCGACAATAAAAAAATTTAAGGGTTTGTATGTGTGTAGATAGATAGATAGATAGACCTTAGTTTTATATATACATGCTTTCTTTTATGTAGTATTAAATTCCTCATATGAAATATGAAGACATTAGCATTTTATTCTCCTTTTTATCTTACTATATTATTATTTTTGAATTGTTATGGTTTATATTGTATTTGTTTTATTCTATTTTGATAACTTGAACAATTACCTAAAATTGATCTCTATATAAATGGGACTTTTACCACCAATTCTTTTACTATGTATTCTTCATTCTGATACATCTCTTAATTAAATAGATTGCATACTCATGTCTTGTTTTCTAAGAAAGACTCATATGTATTGTATTCCTTTAGGGTATTTTTTTATGATTGAGAATGTCTGCATATTGCCCTTTTATTTGAATGTCATCATGACTGGGTATAATATTATTGGGCATACTTTCCCTTAGAATGTTGTGGATACATTTCCACTGTCCTGTACACCTCTGGATACTTTTCTAATCTCTTTGATGAAATATCTGTTTTAGGGACATCAATTATCTTTCCTTTGGATTTTTTTCTATCTTTCATTACTGTTAGCTTTTCTCTGATAGCTTTGACTTTTTTATTTGCAACCATTGTGATTATTTCAAGTTTCTTTTTCTTTTTTTTCTTATTTTAAATTTAAAAATATTAAGAGGGTACAAATGTTTTAGATTACATGAATCACTTTTGTAATGTTTGAATCCTGGCTATAGGTATGCCCATAACTCAAATAATCTTCATTGTACCCACCCATTTGGTAGGTTTTCCCTCCCCCCCAGTTGATTTCCACTGAGTTTTACTTCCATCTGTGCACATGTCTGCTCATTGGATAGTTTCAATTTAATAGTGAGTACATGTAGTATTTGTTTATCCATTCTTGAGATACTTAGAATGATCTCCAGTTCCATCAGATTGTTGCAAAACATATTAATTCATCTTTTTTATGGCTAAGTAGTACTCCATTGGTATACATATACCTCATTTTATTAATCCATTCATGAATTGATGGGCACTTGGATTGATTTCACATCTTTGCAATTTTGAATTGTGCTGCAGTAAACATTTGAGCACAGGTGTCTTTTTGGTGAAAAGTCTTCTTTTCCTTTGGGTAGATACCCAATAATGTAATTGCTGGATCGAATGGTAGGTCTACTTTTAATTCTTTGGGGAAACTTCAAACTGTTTTCCATAAGGGTTGTACTAATTTTCAGTCATACCAACAGTGTATAAGCATTCCTTTCTCTCTGCATCCACACCAGCATCTATAGTTTTTGGATTTTTTAATAAAAGCCATTCTAACTGGAGTAAGATGATAATCTCATTTTGGTATTAATTTGTATTTCCCTGATGATTAGTGATGTTGAGCATTCTTTCATATGTTTATTGGCTATTTGTCTTTCTACTTTTGAGAATCTTTTGTTCATTTCTTTTGTCCACTTTTAATAGGGTTGTTTATTTTTTCCTTGCTGATTTGCTTGAGTTCCCCCATGGTACCCATGCTGATTTACAAATTCAATGCAATCCCAATCAAATTACCAATGTCATACTTTACAGATCTAGAAAAAAATAATTCTATGCTTTGTTTATAATCAGAAAAGAGCCCAAGTAGCCAAATCAATCTTAAGCAAAAAGAACAAATCTGGAGGCTTTGCATTACCAGACTCCAAACTATACTACAAGGCTATAGTAACCAAAACATCATGGTGTTGGCACAAAAATAGAGGCATAATACAATGGAACAGAAAGAAAACCCAGATATAAAACCATTAACTACAACCAGCTGATCTTTGACAAAGTAGACAACAACGCATACTAGGGGAAAGAATACTCATTAAATAAATGACACTGGGAAAATTGGATAGCCACATGCAGAACAATGAAACAGGACCCCTACCTCTCACCATTCACAAAAATTAATACAAGATGGACAAAAGACTTAAATGTAAGGCGTGAAACCATAAGAATTCTAGAGAAAAAATGTAGGAAAAACTCTTCTAGGTATTGATCTAGGCAAAGAATTTATTACTAAGACCCCAATGGCAACAACAAAAATTAATAAATGGGATTTGATTAAACTAAAAAGCTTCTGCGCAGCTAAGGAAACAATCAACAGAGCAAATAGACAACCTACAGAATGTGAGAAAATATTTTCAAGCTACACATCTGATAAAAGGCTAATAGCAAGTTTATTTTTCATTGCCACTTATGTGAATCTAAGCCTTATCAACTCTGTGCCTTCTCTCCATTTTATTTATTAGTTCTCTATTGGCATAGTTTTGGTCCTCAATTTGTTTCTTATATCTGCAATCTCCCTTTTCATCTTCTTTTATTATTTTGCTTTTGAGCTTCTGTTCTTTTCTTTTGACCAGAATTTATTTTTATTTAGTTTAAAAATAGGTAATATATATTTTCAAAAATTGAAGAAAAGCTCTATGTGAAAATACCCATTCTCATTTTTCATCCATCAAATTCACCTCCCCTATACATAACCAGTGTTATAAATGAGTTTAGTGCCCTTTTGGAGTTTATAAATATTTAAGCAAAAATAAAAATATGGTTGTTAAAAAAAACTTTTCCTATATAGAGCCCATATTATTTGGTTTTGTAGTTTATTTGTGGGGTAATTTTGTTCCTTGGATAAAATATTTGCTTGGACTTATTTCTTTGTCTTTGTCTTTCTTTGACTTTTTGCTGTGATGTGCTTGCATATTTTCCTTGCTATTTTTATTTTTCTCATACTTTACTTGGACAGCTCTATCTGTAACTTTTGATTGTTCTCATATAGTATAGATAACTTCTTCATCACTTCCCATTTTATCTGAGATCGATGTTATTTGTACTATAAGCCACAGTTGAAAATTGGATATTTAATGCTTAACCTCTTTTTATAATCTGGGGACATGGCAGGGGATGGGGAACTCAGTTAAGGGAGTGTGTATTTTAGTTAAAATCCCAGGGATTTCAGAACTTTGTTAAATGTCCTGAACAAGGTTTCCTGTACCTTTCCTCTATATCCCATTCACATGGTGGGGTGTGTTGGGGAGGGCAATACCATAGACTTTGGGTCTGTTTTCCAGTTCAACCTGCATCTCTGGAGCCCTCTCACTTCATCCACAATTTAACCTCTTGTTTTTTAAAACTTCTTTTATTTCACCTATTTCTCTTTTTTTTTTGAGACAGAATCTCACTTTGTTGCCCAGGCTAGAGTGAGTGCCGTGGCGTCAGCCTAGCTCACAGCAACCTCAAACTCCTGGGCTCAAGCGATCCTCCTGCCTCAGCCTCCCGAGTAGCTGGGACTACAGGCACAAGCCACCATGCCCAGCTAATTTTTTCTATATATATTAGTTGGCCAATTAATTTCTTTCTATTTATAATAGAGACGGGGTCTCCCTCTTGCTCAGGCTGGTTTCGAACTCCTGACCTCTAGCAATCCACCCGCCTCGGCCTCCCAGAGAGCTAGGATTACAGCCACCGTGCCCAGCCTATTTCACCTATTTCTTTACAGCAGCCATTTCCATTGTGCTGCTGTTAAAAGTGGGAAAAGATACCAGCTCAGTTAGATACTCTCCAAATTTGTGGATATTAATGAGAATGTCCATGATTTTTATGACTCACAATTTAGCTTCTGAGGGGTGGGGAAAAGTTAAGTGGAAAGCCATGCCACATCTTGTTAGTTTGAGAATGCTATTTCTTTCCTGTGTTATCAATTTATGAAGCTTATGACATTGAAAGGTAATATTTATCTTATTTGGTTTTGACTAATCTTTGTTTTTGCAGTTTTTTTCTTCTTTTTGTTAAGTATTAGAGAAACTAGTTCCCAGAAATCTTTGCTTTTCAAAAAGGTATTTGGCTTTTTCTTTTCTTCTTTTCTTTTAAAGGAAAAGTCTTAGACAAGTTAAATTTAACAGAGTTGAACTGAGCAAAGAACAATTTGTGAATTGGGCAACCCTCAGAACCAGAACAGGTTCTAAGAACTCTGGCCTGCAACACGGGCAGGCAGCATTTATGCACAGAAAATGCAAATGAGGTACAGAGACAGCTTAATTGGTTACAACTCGGCGTTTTGCCTTATTTCAATCAGTTGGCTGCCTGGGATTGACTGAAGCTGAGCTGCTGTAATTGCCTGAGACTCAGCTATTTGTTACCAGAGTATACCTGTACAGTAATCCCAAGTTAGGCTTCCAGTTAGTTTATGCACTATGTTAGGTTGCGGTTCATTATGTAAGAACTCGAGTACATAGCCATACTCAGGCCAAATTTAGTTTAGTTTAACGGGCGTATACAGTCCCTTCTATTCCCTACCTATAACCAAATTTCTACATTATGGGAATGGTTATTTCAATATATGCAAACAAATATTCCTTTGTGAAGCCAGGAAATATGGGGGAGAAGTATTGCTTTGTTTAAAGCTAGTCTGCTAATGTTTTATTGAACTTTAAGTTTTTGGCAGGTTGACATGATATTTTGAAAGATCCTTCAGTCTGTGGCTGTCCTAGAATAGTGAAGTCCTATGAATGACTTTAGATATCAATAGAGCTATATTTCTCAATGTGTTGTTTGTGGCTTATCACTCCAAATGGCCAAAGCCTAGAAAAAGCTAGAAAAATCTAAAGATCCTGCTTGGAGAATGGAAGGGAAGGCTTTTAAGAAGAGACCACACAATGATCTGTCATCTCAAGGAGTCATGTTTAGCCTACCTGCAGAAAGAGGACTGACTGAATTCACAGCTTTCATCTTCCCCCAGCCACAGCTGCTCTATTCCCTTTGTTTACAAAGGAACAGGCTGCTGCTACTGCTGAGATGGAACCAAGGTGATTGATCCAAGAAGATGGTTAAAAACCCAATAACCAGGAGAGTGAGAATTGGAAGCATTCGAGAAAGGGAATGGAGGAATGCAGGACTGCTCCCGGAGTCCTGCCAAGCTCTCTGGCACTGCAAGCCCTCTACATACTGCTGTTACATGCCAAGTTTTACCAACTGTGAAATTAATATTTCTACATCATAATATCACTTTTTCCCCAAAGGAGGCTTCAAATAATAAATATAAGTTTAAGAAAACTCCCCAAAACAAATCCAACTGAGCTGGGAACTGAATCCTATGATTCAGACACAAGTAGTATTTTTTGGCAGTATTTAAACATTTTTGGTACTTGTTCCAGGTGCAGTTTTAAAGGAGTGATACATTGGAATTCCCTTTTGCTCTTTTCTCCATTCTTGAATTTTGCTGGCAGAAATTTGAATGTTGTGAGCTCTTCACACCAAAACCAGATATTCTTTTCCTGTGTGATGAATATTAAAGCTCCTGTCAACTTCCTATCCACAGATTAAGTGTATCTTAGCAGATGTAGGTACTATTACACTGTGATTGAGTTATCTAGGACATACAGCTAACAAGGTTTCTATAGGTAAAACTTGAGAATAACAGTCTCCCCTGCTGACCACTTCCTCTTCCCCAGGGAATGAAGATGGCCTGAGAGTTTAATTATAAAGGAAAAAATAGTCCCTAGCATAGTTATACAGGAACACTCGAAAGAGATGGGGTGTTGCCTTTTCATTGAGGCTAGACACATATGGTATGATTCCATGTATATGAAATATCCAGAATAGGCAAATCCATAGAGACAGAAAGCAGATTAGTGGTTACTAGGGGCTAGAGAGATGGGAGAATGGGGAATGACTGGTTAATGGGTACAGGGTTTCTTTGGGATGATGAAAATGTTCTGGAACAAGATAGTCGTGATGGTTGCAGAACATTGTGAATGCACTAACAGCCACTGACTTGTACACTTTAAAATGGCTAATTTTCTCTTATGTAAATCTCACCTCAAAAGAAAAAATAAAATAGGAGCGTGAGAAGTTAGGAGACAGTGATAGTCCTGATGTGACATACATTTTAAAAGTATCTTCTTTATTTTAAAAACATTATATTTATATAGTTTTTGAATAGGCATGCACATGCTACAAGCTTCAAAAAAGGACAAACAACTTAAAGTAAACTGTCAGTCTCTTTTCCTCCCTATCTTTGAGTCACCTAGTTCTCTTCCCTCGGTGGAAAACATAGTTATCAGTTTCTTATATGTTTTGAATCTATGCATAACAGGTATATATATTTGTGTGTTTATATATATAAATATATGTACAGTATATGTATATATAATATGTATATGTGTATTCTGATATATATTGTATGTACTATTTTTTTTTTTTTTTGAGACAGAGTCTCGCTTTGTTGCCCAGGCTAGAGTGAGTGCCGTGGCATCAGCCTAGCTCACAGCAACCTCAAACTCCTGGGCTCAAGCAATCCTCCTGCCTCAGCCTCCCGAGTAGCTGGGACTACAGGCACGCGCCACCATGCCCGGCTAATTATATATATATATATTAGTTGGCCAATTAATTTCTTTCTATTTTTATAGTAGAGACAGGGTCTCGCTCAGGCTGGTTTTGAACTCCTGACCTTGAGCAATCCGCCCGCCTCGGCCTCCCAGAGTGCTAGGATTACAAGTGTGAGCCAACACGCCCGGCCTGTATGTACTATTTTAATCAAATTGTAGCTACTGGGGTTCAGGACATGCTACTCCAAAATATGGCACCTTGGCATTTGAGAAAATATCAGAAGCAGGGAGGTGACTCTCACTTTCCCTCCCCTCCCCTGAAGCAGGTCACTTGAGAGATCCTCTCTCTATACTTGGAGGAAAGTAATGTCCTTATCCCTGAAGACACAGAGACACAAAAAAGAATCTGAACAAACAGTACTTGCTAAGTTCCCCAGTTTATGATCATTAGACCATATCCTTTTGTCCTCTAATCATATTTCTCCATAACTGTCCACTCTTCATCAAACCAAAACATAAATAAATATACACAAGTTTATCTGTTTCTTTGAGTCTTTGTTTCCTCATGAAGGCTCCCATGTCATGAAAAACTTACGTTAAATAAATTTGTATGCTTTTCTCTTGTTAATCTATCTTTTGTTATAGGTTCCTCAGCCATGAACCTAATGGTGGGCGAGGAAAAGAAATCTTTCCTCCTCTACATAGCATACTACTAACATGTTTTACATCTTGCTTTCTTCACTTAATATATCTTAGAGGTCAATTCATATCACTACTAGAATGTTGCCTAGTTCCTTTTAACAGCTTCACAGAATTCCAAAATTGGATCAGAATTTATTAATCTGTTCCCTGTTGATGAATATTTAGACATTTAGGCTGTTTTCAGTCTTCTGCTGTTATGAACAATGCTATAGCCAATATTCTATCTCTCTATATATGTGTCTCTCTCTAACATATATATATATATATATATATATATATATATATATATATATGTTGTTTTGCACAGATGTGAGCATGTGATAAGGTCCTGAACTAAGGCAGTGGCAATCTGAGGGGAGAGGAGGAGATGTAAGGATATGAAAGACAGTAAGCATGCATGGAGGCAGAATTTATAAAATATGGCAACTGATTGCATACCATAGGTGAAGGAGAGGGCGAAGTTTGTATTGCTGTGTATTTCTAGTTCCTAGGCAGAGAGCAGGTGCTTAACAAATATTTTCTGAATGCAGCTACAAAAATAGCTTAAAAGTTTCTAGTATAAATTATGGGTTCCGCTAAGTGAGCCATTCTCACACCCACACTTGTTTTGATTTTCATGACCTCTCTCCCCTGGCATTCCTGGAGGGCTTTGGCTTGACAGTTTACTGACAAGCAGTCAATGACTTTTATTGAGCAACACATTGTATGACTCCAGGTTCTTTGTGTTGTAGATTGTGGGCAGTGCAGCAGTTAATAAATAATTGCAAATCTGATTGTGGCATGCCAGTATTCTTAAGTAGAATGAGTGTTTTATGAATCAGAACAAACATAATATTTAGGTTTTCAGTTAATCTCAAGGTTAAAGATATTTAACAAAATTGAAATTTATAATAGGTAGTACCTTTAATCACTGTTCAGAAAAAGATTTGCTGCTTTTTCCATCTCTTCATACCATGGGGTATTTTTGTATCTTGTCTGCCTTCAGGAACTTAAATTCATTTCTTCTCAGAATTCCCTTAAAATCTCCTTTACTCCCTAACTAAACTATGATTTAAAGGCATAGTAAGATAATAATTAAGCTAGTTTTGACCCCCATACAATAAACATCCAGAATCTCAGTATATTCTTAACTTATGATTTGATTTCTCAACATTAGTGATTGATATAATCAAATCAACATACTATATGGCACTTGTGTTTAGGAAAATTTGCAATGGCAAACTTAAAAATTGTAGAGAGCCTTATTTCATGTTTACATGTGATTATTTACATTCAGTAATCAGAAACAAACCTGATTAGTGGTTAGACTAAACTTACCCATATGCAACTAATTGCTTGTCTCTCTGTCTCTCTCTATTTTTCTATGTTCTATCATCTATCTACTTTCGGAAACAAAGTGTAAAACTTCTACTTACGTGGATTTTATTAACCTCATCTAGGCCTTTTGAAGTTATTTGATTTAGACAGATTCAATCTTATGAAAAATTATCCACCAACAACCTAGCAACTCTTTGGCTGTTACGTAAGTAGAAATAGTAGAAATGTAAGTTAGAGATTTTATATGCAAACCTAATGGTTAAGGACATTGCCTGTTACAATAAAATTGGAATAAAACTTGAAAAAGGAACCAATAAAGAAGTAGAAATGCTTTGCCTCCTGCCATATTGGTTAGTAAATTGAGCATTTGATGTGCCCAGAAGCCTTTATTAATAGCTCAAAACAATTCTTCAAGAAACATTACCAAAACACCCTAGTAAACTGACTCAAGCTTTTTCCTCTTTCCTTTCTCCATTCCTTTGATAGACATTGTAAAGTCATTCTCATGTAGATTATATACATTTATAGTCCTATCAGTAGTTTATGAAAAGTTGTTTCCCCACAGTCCCACCAACATAGTGCTCTATTTCAATTGCTTTTTGTGAGCCTCCCTTAGCTTGAGTATATCTTTTTTGAAATTTGGAGACCAGATCTCCATCATTATTCTGGTCATAGACCAATCACTATGGAACCAACTTTAATGTACTTAAGGAGGCTGGAGAAGGGAGATAAGAAAGCATTAAACATTATATTTTATATAATATATACAAATATATTTTATTAGAAAATATTTCAAGCATACAATTATAAAGAATATTAGAACAAACATTCTTGTACAACATCACCACACTGTGCTATACCTTATCAACATTTGCTTTAGATCCTTTTTTAGAAGTAAAATATGATATATAGATTTGAAGCTGCCTGTATACCTCTCCCTAATATGACTTACCTCCCTCTTTTCCCAGAAATATCATTTTTAAGCATATTTTGGAATGTCTAGAGGTAGGAAGGTAGGTTTGACCCAGCAGCTCAATGATGTTACCAAAAGCACAATTTTTCTAACTCTGCGTTTGGTGGTATCTCTACCACTTCCTGGTTGTGAGATGGCTGCCAACAGCTCCTGGGACTATAAACTTCATTGTCCAAGCCAACAGTCAGGGGGTGGGGGGAGAGGGAGAGGGAGAGGAAAAGAGAGAGAGAGAGAAGCTCCCACTCAATCATTGAACTAATGTTCTGATTGTACATACCCACTACTTAACTAATCAGTGGGCCAAGGGGGCTGGAATTATTTGATTGGTTTATTTCATCAAAGACCTCCCCTGAGGCTAGAGGATGGTGTTTCTTCGACCTAGACAGTAAGGCTACTACATCACTGGGGGAGAGGTTGTTTCCTACAGGAGAGTCTCCTCAAAGCCTGTTAGGAAAGTGTAATAGAGAAATTCAGGCTGATTAGAAAACCCAACAAATACCCTCTATAGCAGAGAAGTGAGCAAGCCTGGAGTGAAAGACTTTGCTTTATGGAAAAGCAAAGGGGCTTTGGTCATGGCAGTAGGGAGAGACAGGAGGAGGTGGATTTGAGAAATGTGTAGGAAGCAGGAATTGGTGATTTATAATTAAAGGAAGATAAGGGTAATGTGTAAGTTAGGCTAGGCTGAATAGCCATAACAAAGGGACCCTAAGATCTAATAGTCCAAACAGTCAAAGTTTATTTCTCTTTTAGGTTTGGCATGTGTTCTAGGTGGCTGATGGTAGTGATGGATGGATCTAATTCATCTTTCAGGGACCCCAGTTGATCATACCTAGACCATATTTAACATATAGCTTCCAAGATTGCTTTGATTGTTGCCATTTTCATCCTTGGGGAGGAAAGTGCATGGAGGTATGCGTATAGGAGATTTTATGGGCCAGACCTGAAAGTGACCACCATCATTTCTGTTCTTATTTCAGTGGAGAGAACATTGTCATAGGACTACTCCTAAGCCAGAATTGATACAGGATATGTGGTGTAGGTGAGTATAGATTTTGTGGACAGCTGGTGGTCTGTGCTACAGGTAGACTGGTACACAGTGACTCCCATGTTTCTGGCTTGAGCAACTGAGAGCAGCAGCAAATGTGCTAGAGATTACAGGTGGAGGATTTGAAGTGAGGAGGAAGGGCAGATGAAGAGTTCAGACTAGGATAGCTTGAGTTTGATGTGTGTGCAAGGCATACAGGTGGAAATATATAATTGGCAGATGGCAATACAAGCCTGGTCTTCAAGAAGGGAGGTCAGGAATAGATATAGAGATTCGAGAGTCCTCCATGATTAAGTAGTTGATTCTTGGTGTAATTTTTTCTTAAAAACATTACCTAGCACTCACCTTGAAGCCCATCTGCCTCTTCTCCGCTGCCCACTCCTTCAATCATGTGACATTTTTAGGCAGTTTATCCCCAACCAGTTTGACAGCTCAGTACTTGAAAAAGCTAAATTTATTCTTCAAATCTGGAGATGTCTTCCTCTCAAAGATTGTTTATAAAAATGTCAAAATAATATCAGTGCTACATGATGGCTAGGGGATCCCATTGTTAGCATAACTCCAACTAGATAAGTGTTTTATAATCACTGCCTTTGATTGCCTGTCTTTAATTCAGCTCTCTATGCTTGACAAAACAATTAAGATTTTAAATTATCTACGGTTGCCCCTTATTCAAATGCTATGTATCCTAGTTGTGTATGATCATTTCTTTGAGAAACTATGTTCCCATTCTTCTAATAAGTTGTGAGTGATAGTATTTCTCATAATCCTAGATTTGTAATTGAGTCTAAGAATTTTTCATGTAAGAGAAGGGACTAACAGTTGTTGTCTCTACTACACCCATTATGAAGTGGATTGTGTTCCTAGAAAACTCCTTCAGAAAGAGAAAAGATTGTTGTAATTTTTGGCTTTGGCAAATATTTGTTTTGTAATTAAAGAACTACAATATGTTTTCCAGACATTTTCATCTATTCTATTGCATGGGTTCTTAGTGTTAATAGGGGTCTTAGAGATCATTCCCTTATTCAGTGTGGTGACTCCTATTATAATCAGTTAGAGAATTCTATAGATTTGGCTGGGATGCTTTCTTTCAGTATTGGATAGCTCAATACTTTTGTAGGAAGATTGTTCCCTTGATGGAACAACCCTAAAGTTATTTTTTCTGTTGAGCTCAAATCTGCCTGCTTCTGATTCTATTCATTAGCTCTAGAGTAGCAGATGTTAATTCTTTTGTATTATGGTCTTTTAGCCTTAGGAGGGTTACTATCTGACATATATATGGAAATATAGATAATATAGGTAACTGGATATACATATAACTACACCTTGGGTCATTTGAGAAAACACCAAATTGCAAATGAGGGAGAGTGAGTAACTTGGTAACATCGATCCCTTTCTGGTTTATATGAAAGTAAATCACTTACAAATGTCCATATTTTGACCATTGTAAATAACAAATTACAGGTGGTCCCTGGGTTATAGGTGTGATACGTTACTTAGAACGTCTTTAGGTCAGATTTGTATGTAACTCGGATCCCTGGTGAATGGCACATATATGGTAATAAAAATAATAATAACAATAATACTATAATGGCTCATATGTGGTAATAATAATACATTGTAATGCTGTAATAATAATAATACCCCATACTGTAATAATAAGTTACAGAAAATATTGTGCTCTTTCTTTTAATTCAAACAGAACATAAAAACAAACTCTTACAAAAAGTTTAGATAGGAAATAGGAGAAGTTTCAAAAAAGAACAGTAAAGGTTAATACTCACCTAATGTTGCATCAACACTAGACTAATAGGGATGTTACGCTTATTTTGATCTCCTAACCAAATCAATAATAACCTTTCGATTTCAACAATTAATCCACTCTGATGCTTAGTAATAATTAATGCTTTCATTGGAGCACTGCCTTTCACACGGTCCATTATTCTCACTTTATCCTTTATAATTGTTGCAATAGTCAAGCAGCTGAAGCCTAACGCTTTCCCAATGAATGATGGCGTCTGGCCTGCCTTTTTCTGAATGCTTAATTATTTCTACTTTCATTTCCGTTGTAGTCACCTTTCTCTTTACTTGAGGCTCACCTGGACTTGCAGTGCACTTTCGCTCTGGGGGCATGGTCATAAGGGTAAATGCAGACTCACAAAATTGAATAAAAAAGTTAAGACTAAAGTGACGCTGCGTGTAAGTGACTGTATAAACAATGAGACTAGCCGGTATCGTAAAGATGCTGCACCAGTGAACTGCTTACGCTATGGGGGTTTGTTTACATGTTTGTAAGAAGCTAGTTCCCGAAATATTAATTTAATTATTTAATTATAAAGTATCTTTATAGGGAGTCTTGGGAGCCTGTTCATAAGTACAGAATGCCATTAAGTTGGGTCATCGGTAACCTGGGGACTGCCTATATTTGCCACCCATCTCCAGAGTAAAATATAAGGGTTCATCAAATATTTGCATGTTTCTCTAATATTCCACCCTTAGTTTTCTCACTGTGGGCTTTTTGTACCCTTTTATTCCTTCTACTTTTTCTTTATAAACTATGATTTCTAGGCCTTCTCTGTCCTGGTCACCCTTCTCTGTACAAATGGTTGTTAATGTTCTTCCTAACTTGTGACATGTATAGAATTGGACATGGTTTTACAGATATGGTCTGTACAACACATGGCTCATTGGTTGGTGGGAATGATATATTCTAAAGCACTAGAAGACTGGGGAATAAAATGGTGGAAATAAGAATATTTTCTCCTAGCTTTTAAGTGTTAGGTGGAAAGAATTCAAAGGGTGTGTATGTATGTGTATACTTTGATCTAAAAAGTGTTTGCTATTAGCAAGGACCTGTTATAAGTCTTTGCAATCTGGGTATTTACTAATTAGTGCCAAAGGCTTTGAATATCAAATCCATGATGGAAAATAACAGAATTCATGATTACAGTTCTGTTTATATTCTGTTTTGAAAAAATAATTGGTTAGTATCAATTAGATCCTATATATGGGTTACAGTTATCAGTAATTCAATATATTCAAATCTGAACAGTTGAATATATTATCTGAGAGTGCCCCAGTTGTGAAATGTCCTCTCATTTATTCATACTTCTTTGAGGATTGAAGGTCACTTCAAATGCTATTGCCACTTAACCCGCTTTTGTAACTGGAAGTGATTTATTCTTTATTTGAAATCTCTTTGTTTTTTCTTGACATGTATTCCACCCATCATCATACTATAGATGTTTGTTTGTGTGTTTAGTTTCCTATTTACTCATCCTTAAATGGCTTAGACAGCCTTGACTCTGGTGCCTTAAATCTATTAATAATTTGTGCTGTTATTTTAGTGCTTTTTTATGTGATTCCCACTTTTTTCTCTTTAATATTACTTTCAAATTCAGTTTGATCTTAAGCTTCCTAAATTATCTATTCTGAAATACTAACTGCATGCATGTTCAATATTCATAAAATTCATTATTCAAAAACCATTCATTGGGAATATATACTTATGTTAAAATTTTAATAGTACCCAATAATGACATAGGTAAAGAGAAAACTTTTGTCCAATCCTGCTACTCTGTGCTTAGAAAACATATGTAATCATTGGAAGTTTTTACTTCACTTACAAATGACTGATATACCTAGATCTCTGAAAAAATAATATACTCTTTATTTCAGAAATCATGTGTGTTTCTTCCTAATTGGCCAAGGGAAAAAATTTTCTTCCTTTTTTTCTTTATCTTCCTCCTCCTACTACTTTTTAAATGTAAAAGAAGGGGGGATTTTTGAAGAGAAGGATACTAAGCAGATATTTTTAAAAAGATTTCAGATGTTGAATTTCCTCTTGACTGGATTTGTTAAACCAGTAAATCCATTTTTCTTAGATATATATCATGTTTTCAATTTCCATTTCTCCAAGTTATTTATTTCAAAGTTAAATCTGGCTTCTAGAATAACTATATGTGTTATACATGTAAATCACTCAACACCAAACTGACTTCAGTATTCCTTATGATGAATTTAAATTAATCCCATTTGATCCACCAATCCAATTACTGGGCATCTACCCAAAGGAAAATAAGACATTCTAAAAAAAAAAAGACATCTGCACTCGAATGTTTATAGTAGCACAATTCACAATTGCAAAGATGTGGAAACAACCCAAGTGCCCATCAATACACAAGTAGATTAATAAAATGTGGTATATGTATACCATGGAGTACTACTTAGCCACACACAAAAAAATGGTGATCTAACATCTCTTGTATTATCCTGGATAGAGCTGGAGACCATTCTACTAAGTAAAGTATCACAACAATGGAAAAACAGGCACCACATGTACCCACCATCAAATTGTTATTAATTGCTCAACACTTATGTTCACATATAGTGGTAACATTCATCGGGTGTTGGGCAGGTGGGAGGGGGAAGTGGGGATGGGTATATTCACACCTAATGGGTGCAGTGTGCACCATCTCGGGGATGGACACACTTGAAGCTCTAACTTGGGTGGGGCAAAGGCAATAAACATAACCTAAACATTTATACCCCTATAATATGCTGAAATAAAAAATAATTAATTAATCCCATAGGGCTGTATATAGAGGTAGCTTTCTTATAATCTTAGTGGGCCCATAAAATGCATGGCTGGTGCATAAACAAAATCAGAATAATATGATCAAGAATATCTGCAAAATGCCAGAATCCCTAGAAGCAAATGGTCTTTCATCCTATAGTTATATAGATACTTTTATTTTAAAATATTTTGATTAAAGACAATTTATATTCTTTAATAACACTCCATTACTTCTCCTCCCAGATAGGTTTTGAATGTAGCTCTTTCATTCATTCATTGGCCTTTAGTGTTAATCATGATGGGGTATCTCTATTTTATGAAATTAACTTTTGGTCATTCCCAATATTAACTAGAATTAAACTGTTAGTGTACAATTTATGGGTTTATCCTCTCATTATTAATCAACTTAGCGTGGTCATCTTTTCTGCTGTATAGTTTATAAGAGTAGACAATACAAACGTTTTTCTTAATATTACAAGTTTACATATTATTGTATGTGAAATAAGCTAGTCACAAAAAAGGTATTGTATGATTTCACTTTTATGAGCTATATAAGGTAGTCAAAATTCATAGAAACAATAGAATGGTGGTTATCAGGAGCCGGGAGGAAGGGTAAGGGGGAATTTTGATTTAATGGGTATAGATTTCAGATTTGAAAGATGAAAAGGTTCTGGAGATCTCTTTCATAGAAATATGAATATTTTTAACACTACTAGACACTTAAAAATGGTTAAGATGGTTAAAAAATAGTTACAAGCTCATCACATAAAAAATATAATCTTATCATATTAATCCTTTAGGAAGATAATCAGTCTATCTAATGATATTGTAATAGGCAAAATTATCACAGTAATGTTACCAAAAAATACTGTTTTTAATGATAGTGAAGTACAATTTTAAAGGACTAGGATGCTAATATCTGCTATTATTTTCACACTCCCAAAGAAAATTGGTAATATGAAGTCACTTTCTCATAGACATTATGTAGTTCAAGCAATTACGTTTCTCACTTAAAAATACATGTTAAAGGCACAGTGATAAATAAGGCAGAGTAATCATTTCTAGGCAGTGTTTACAGGGGCTGGAAACAAGCCTCTAGGAATAGAGTGATACTGCTTGAATTACATGCTTTATCTTTGCACTAAGTGGTAGCCAGAAAGCCTATAAGAACTAGCCCCTAATTCATAAGTAAATAATTCAATTGATGTGAAAGGTCTTTGAAAGTACATATAAAAAATTAGTATTATTAAAAGCCTGCTAGAAAATGCTAATCCCATTATAGGAAAAACTTACTACTATTATTCATTTTTGACAAATTAATGCATTTCTGGGAAACTGTAATAGCTTTTATATTGGTCTTAGATTCCTATTTTCTATTCCTCTGTCTTCCTACAAGGTCCTGCTCTGACCAGAGTAAGAAAAGTTTAAAAGATTTTAGAATATTGGAAGGAGATTTTCTATGAGAACAATAGTATTTCTGATGTGAGCTGAAGTTTCTTCTTTATAAGAATGACAGTACAGTGAAGTAATGGTAACCACCTAAACTGGAATTTGTTTACATATCCTCCCCAAATTATATAGAACAACAAGAAGAAAATAGAAAACCACAAAAGTCCCATGCTTTCATCATAACTAGGAGACAAAAAATACTTCAAACTTCAAATTACCTGTAAGTAAAAACAAACAAAAACCCCCAGCAATTTCCAGCAGAGTTATCTTTCAAGCTCCCCACACAAGCATTTTCAGAAAGGTAGGGTGATCCAGAAAAATTGTGCAGAAGAAAGAGCAACAAAGGACTTAATATTGAACTAAAATTATTCTCAGAAAGCCAAAGTCCACCCTAATTGCAAAAACAATCTTAACACTTGTACCCCCATAATATGCTAAAATAAAAAACAAAACAAAACAAACAAACAAACAAAACACAAAGCTGAGAGTTCACATGTCTAAAAGCAGTATCTCCATGGAAGGAACTTAAAAATTCATGGGACATAAGGTGGCTGTCTCAGAAAGGCAATGCTTCTGGGAGAAAATGGTAAAACACGAAGGGAGATGCCTTTTGAAGACTAAACAGTAAAGAGGAAAACAAGAAATACATTCAGAGTACTACAGGATAAAAAGAAATAAAAAACTCAAATCAGCACACTACCTTTGCCAATCTTTCCCCAACCTCTTCCAAAAAAGCCATCCGTTAAATAAACTTAATTTTTCTAAACTGAGAGATGAGGGCATGCCAAAAATGCTCCAAACTGCTTCAAACCCTATAATGAACTGTATGTACACAATATACACAAGCAGTTTTCATCTATATAAAGCTACAAAGAAGGAAGTCGGATTCAAAACAATATTTTAACTGATAAAAAGTCTCTCTAAAAAATAGGCTTGTAATCGAAGAAAACTGTAACACAACACTGAAATCTGAATTAAATATTCTTAAACAACCATTTTGGAATTTGGAAAAAAATCCTTGAATCAGAAAATTTTGAAACCTAAACCAGAAATGGACCATAAAAGGGAAGAAATTAAAGAGATTTTATTGTACTCCAGAAAGAAATGGAATAAAAGACAAAATTATCAGACTAAGTTATAGAGTACCCAAGGGAGAGTAGATTAAAATGTATATATAATAAGGGGCATTGAAGAAAGGAAAGGAAACAACCAAAAGAATGAAAATAAGATTAGAAAAAAGAAGTCAGAATGGTTAAAAGTGGTTAAAATCGCATGTAGGCAAAAAAAAAAAAAATCACCATATGTGTAATTGGAATCCCTAAAATGGAAAAAAACCAAAACCCTAATACTTTAAAAAAATAAATCACCCCAGAATCCCCCAAAGTAAAAGAAGATGTGAATGTACTACTGAAAGGGCTCACTGGGTACCTTGGAAAATAGACCCAGAATGATCAACTCCAAGACATATCCTGGTAAAAAATTTTTAAAACTAAAGAAAAAAATTATCATTTTCTTTAAGCAAAGATCAACTTACAAGGACGATTTTCTGTTCAAAACTAAACCAAAACAACTTGGTAATGCATTTTGTTGTTGAGGTTGTGAGGAAACAGACCTCTCATTTTTCAAGGCTGGGATCCTTTTAAGTGTCAACTCTGATGTCACCTCCTCAGAGTGACTTTCCTTGACTACCAAACCAAAAAGAATCTGAAAATGTCTTGTTAATTTGTTTACTTGTTTGTTATTTCTTGCCCCTATCCCAGAAAATAAGTTCACTGGAGGCAGAGACCTAACAGGTCTTGTTGGATGCTGCATTCCAATAATAAATGCTCAACTACTATACAATGAATGAAGAAATGATAGATATCTAAAGGATAAAAAACTCTTTAGAGAAATAAAAACCATTACATATCTAAGGTATGACGACAGTATTTATAAATTCTAAACATATGGATTCTCTCAGAATTCTAAGGGCAGTTTGATTTATCAGCATTTCTTAAGATATGAAAATGTAGCCGGAGTGAATTTCTAGTTTGTGTAAGTTACCTTTAACATTCCTGTTTTAACTTAAAATTACTTTTTCTTACTAAGCGATCATGATGTAATTATAAGCATCAAGAATCATATCATTGTATCTTTAGAAAACATATAGTGAGGTTATTTCTGGGTGGTGAAATTATAGATTTTTGTTTTGTTTTTTCTTTGGTATTTTTGGCATTGAGCATGAATTATTTTTGTAATTAGGAAAAGGCAATAAATGTTATGTTTTAAAGGAGGAAAAGAGATATAGATCAGGAAGGAGGAAGAAGGATTATTTTTGATGTGAATACTTTTCATCCCAAACAGTCTACCGGCCCAAGCAGCATAATTGGAAAGAAAAGGCCAGGTGTTTGCCTTTCAGCTGCTCAATTCAATACAGGGAATTTTTGTTTTTGTTTTTTTTTAAATATTTTCTCCCAAATGCTGAGACCTGTATTCCCAAGAAAAAAAAAATATATATATATATTCATATTCATGTAGGTGAGTCATGTCAACCTAAATCGTGCTGGACAAGCAGGAAATCTGAGTGCATTAAAAATAAACTTCACTTTTGAATATATACGCAAGAATGATGTTTTCCAAACTAGCAGAATCAAGTTTGCAACTTTGGTGCTTGTTACAAATGCAGATTCCTGCGTCTCATCAGAGAATTCCAATCAAAATCTCCAAGATCAGTCTAGTTTGGGAAATACGAAGCTACAACCCAGTGCAGGCTTGCTCCTAGTCCTCATCCATCTCAGGAACCCTGGGGAAATTAATGTTTTTGAAAGAGCCTGTATTTTTCTCCAAATGCAGTCATCTATCATCACTCCAGGGCCTCATACTTGTCAAATGGCATTAACATAACCAATGCCAAAAGGAAAATAGATATGGAAAACAGAGGCTCCCAGCTTATCACACTAGATAACTCATCACATATGTCAGGAAAGTGATTTTCACGCATTTTATTTTTATCTGACTCACTTAAAATGGTTGTTTGAGTACTTGGTCATGTTTTCTGTGAGCATTTATAGCATTTTGGATTCTTTAACAAGTCAATATTATTTTCTCAATAGTCCTGGGACAGAATTGCAAGTTGTGATCAGTTATCAGCAGAGCATTCTGCTACAGTGATACCGTCTTCTCAAATATCTACTGACAAAGGCAGTACTTCCAAATACTCATCGGTTCATCTGTTGCCAGAGTTGCTCAGGGAAAGGAAAAGCGAGGCTTACCCATTTCTCCTTGCTGCAATTATACATTCTTTGAAACCCATGTGTTTGCATGTGCCCTGAAAAAAAACTAATGAATTCTATTTCCTCCACTGACGGCAATCTGAGCTGAGCACAGGCGGCAGTGATGCAATTGGCGTTTGATTCATCCTGCCCACAGTTCTGCACCTGTGCCATTGCCAGCAGGAGCAAGGCCGTAGAACATAACACTTTGCTCATCCACGTCCCCAGAGATGAGAAAGTATACACACCAAGGAAAACAAACTCATAATGCAAATTATTTATATTAACAATAAATATGTACAGTTTATGCAAACCATTTCCTAGCACATTGTATCTTTTTATAATGTTTAAACAATATCATATAATTATCTGTAGCTCGTCTTTTCATCAGAAGGATAAAATCCTTCAGGGCTGTGAAGCTCCTCTTTTCCTGGCCATCAACAAGGCAACCAGTGGCTTCAAGGCCGGAGCAGATGGAATACCATAGCTTCTCTGGATGCTTCTCAGGATTTAACTAGAGGCCATAACCCCACCTGAACTCACTAATCTGCTCCATTTTCTTTGGGACAATAGTTAAGAAGGCTCTTCCTCCTTGATTACTTCTAGCCTACTATGTTTCAAATAGTGTGACCAATCTCCTGTCTCAGCCACATCTCTAAAATAGAGTCTTTAGGGAACGGTTCTTAAGAATGCCAGGTTCCATTGGCTCCATATCACATGCCAGTTAGTCCTGCCCACATTTCACCCACCTAGTCAGCCACAACACCTGAGTCCCTTGCAGAGCCAGAAAGGACTGTGCCTGCCAGCATGGCTAAGCCTCCCTTTTGTATATTCTATTCCTCCTCCCCTCAAACCCAGGCACAGTGGTTGAGATGAGGGGGAAAAAAAAACCTACTTGAGGGTTTCATTTAGCCAGAAATTCAAAAGAAGCAGTGTCACTCTGATCAGGAGACAAAAACCAAACCAATAATTTAAACAGGAAAAATATAATATAAAAAATTGTTAACAGTAAAAGATGATTAACTACTAAAGGGGTAAGAGAAAAAGCTAAAGAATACAGGAATAACAAATGTAGGGAGTAGTTATTTTCTCTAGGGGTGAGGGAGATTATCCAAGACTGAGAATTTTGCTTCCATTGGAGGAGGTGTGAATGTAGCCCACTGGATAGCAGAGATCACTGGGGTGCCATAGGTGGAGCTGGTTCCCAGTCAGTGGTTCAGGATGGTGAGCAAAAACCCACCCACCATCATGGGTATGTTCCATCTCAAGAAGTTAGAAAAAAGACAGTAATTAAACCTAAAGAAATTAAATGGAAGGAAATAAAAAGATAAGAGCAGCAGATAATGAAATAGAAGAAGATATTTGGGGAAGAAATACAAGTAATAAATCGTAATTCAGTCATCAGAAAATACAAATTAAAATAGCACTAATACATTTTTATCTAGTAAGTTAGAAAAAAAGATAATGAATAGTGTTGGTGAATGTACAGTGAAGGTGATATTTAATACAATTGCTGTTATTTTTGAAAACTGGTTAAATTCTTTAAAAAGTAATTGAATCCAGAACCACAACAGTGTTCTCCCCTTGATTGTTAGTAATCCCAATTTTGTGGCACTGGTTTAAAAAAATGATTCTAAAGGAAATAATTCTAGTTATGGAAGCTATGCATGATGGTTTTGATCATGACCTTACTTCTAATAGCTAACCAAAAAAAAGTCCAAAGTGATTTTAATGTAACTCTCTAGGAATAATATACAGCCATTTGGATTATATGAATGAAGTCCAGTGTGCAAGATTGAAAACGTGTGTGATACAATGTTATGTAAAAAGAAAATGATAAAAATGCATTGCATATCATGACTACAATTATGATTTTAATAAGAAATTGTAAAGAAATAAACCAAATTGATCTGTATGTTTATAACAGGATAGTATGGCATTGGGTGTATTTGGACTTTTCTGTACAAAATTTTCCATATTATTTTTATATTACTTTTATAATTTAAAAATAAATTACTACAAAGTAGTGTTCTTGAATTTATTTGTAGCGTTTCTGTATAATAAGCTGTCTTTATTGCTTTCATACTACATTTTATCTGGTAATGCAGTTGTAATATAGGGGTCTTAAAGAATGAAATGTTATTATAGTATTTTTTAACAACTTTATTGAGAAATAATTTACACACTATACAACCCACCCATTTAAAGTGTACAATTCAATAGTTTATGGCAGGTTAAGTTATTATTTTCTCATTAAACTTTGTTTTAATGGGCCTCAAAATTTTGTGACATATTTTTGGTTGTTTTGATTAAAACATAGTGATTTTTAAAAACTAATAACTTAAAACTGCCACATACAAAAAACAAATGGTTAAAGCGATACAAGTGGATCTACCATTTGATCCAGCAATCCTATTACTGGGCATCTACCCAAAAGATCCAATGACACTCTACAAAAGAGACACCTGCACTCGAATGTTTATAGCAGCACAATTCATAATTGCAAAGCTGTGGAAACAACCCAAGTGCCCATCAGTACATGAGTGGATTAATAAAATGTGGTATATGTATACCATGGAGTACTATTCAGCTCTAAGAAACAACAATGATATAGCACATCTTGTATTTTCCTGGATGGAACTGGAACACATACTACTAAGTGAAGTATCCCAAGAATGGAAAAACAAGCACCACATATACTCACCAGCAAACTGGTGTTAACTGATCACCTAAGTGGACACATAGGAACTACATTAATTGGGTACTGGGCAGGTGGGAGGGGGGAGGGGGGCAGATATATACATACACAATGAGTGAGATGTGCACTGTCTGGGGGATGGTCACGCTTGAAGCTCAGACTTGTGGGGGGTGGGGGGGGCAAGGGCATTATTTGAAACCTTAAAATTTGTACCCCCATAATATGCTGAAATAAAAAAAAACCCAAAACAAAAAAACAAATGGTCCACAAAACATTTTTCTTTACTTCTGAAGGTTTTCTGATGCATTGTTATCATTAATCAGTCTTTTACTATTAAACTTCAATGGCCAATTGAGACAAACAGTTCTGAGACCATTCTTCTACCACTGATAAAGACTGGGTGGCAGGTATTAGGGATATTCATTCAGTCTTGTGAGCTTTCTGGGCAGACTTGGTGACCTTGCCAGCTCCAGAGGTTTTCTTGTTCACTTTGATATCACCATGGCAACTGTCTGTTTCATATCATGAACAGCAAAATGACTAGAGGAGCATAGTCAGAGATGCTCTCAACACACATGGGCTTTCCAGGAGCCATTTCAATGATAGCAGAATCACCAAATTTCAAGAATTTGGGACCATCTTCCACCTACTACCAGAATGGTGATCAATCTTCTTCAGCTTAGCAAACTTTCAAGCAATATGAGCTATGTGATAATCTAGTATAGGGGCATGGCCAGCGTTGATTTGGCCTAGATTGTTCAGGATAATTACCTGAGCAGTGAAGCCAGCTGATTCTCTTGTTGGGTCCTTCATAGATGACACAAACAATTGGAAAAACATATCATGTTCATGGATTGGTAGAATCAACATTGTTAAAATGCCTATACTACCCAAAGTGATTTACAGATTCAGTGCAATCCCCATCCAAATACCAACATCATATTTCACAGATCTAGAAAAAATAATTCTATGCTTTATTTGAAACCATAAAAAAGCCCAAATAGCCAAAGCAATCTTAAGCAAAAAGAACAAATCTGGAGGCCTCACATTACTGGACTTTTAAGCTATCCTACAAGGCTATAGTAACAAAAACAACATGGAACTGGCACAAAACATAGAGCTATAGACCAATGGAACAGAACAGAGAACAGAGATGTAAAACAATCTACATATTGACACCTGATCTTTCACAAAGGAAACAATAATATACACTGGACAAAAGAATCCCTATTCAATAAATGGTACTGGGAAAATTGGATAGCCACATGTAGAAGAATGAAACAGGATCTATATCTCTGAGCACTCATAAAAATTAATTCAAGATGGATAAAAAACTTAAATGTAAGGCATGAAACCATAAGAATTCTAGAAGAAAATGTTGGAAAAACTCTTACAGATATTGGCCTAAGCAAAGAATTTATGAAGAAGACCTCAATGACAATTACAACAGCAACAAAAATCAATCAATGGGACTTGATTAAATTTAAGAGCTTCTGCAGAGCTAAAGAAATAATCAACAGAGCAAATAGACAACCTGCAGAATGGGAGAAAATATTTGCAAACTATACATCCAATAAAGGGCTAATATTCAGAATCTACAAAGAACTCAAGCAAATCAACAAGAAAAAAGCAACCCCATTAAAAAAGTGGGCAAGAGACATGAACAGAAGCTTTTCAAAAGAAGATAGGCTAATGGCCAATAAACATATGAAAAAATGTTCACTGTCACCAATCATCAGGGAAATGCATATTAAAACCACAATGAGATATCACCTTACTCCAGTTAGAATGGCTTTTATTAAAAAGTTCAAAAACAATAGATGCTGGCTTAGATGTAGAGTGAAAGGAAAGCTTATATATTGTTGGTGGGACTGCAAATTAGTACAACCTCAATGGAAAACAGTGCGGAGATTACCCAAAGAACTAAAAATCAACCTACCATTTGATCCAGCAATCCCACTATTGGGTATCTACCCAAAGGGAAAGAAGCCATTTTATAAAAAAGACACCTACATTCAAATGTTTATGGCAGCACAATTCACAATCTCAAGGATGTGGAATCAACCCAAAACCCATCAATTCATGAGTTGATTAATAAAATGCGGTATATGTATATTGTGGAGTACTTCTCAGTCATAAAAAAGGATGAATTAATGCCTTTTGCAGCAATTTGGGAGGAACTGGCAGCCATTCTCAGTATGGTTGCAGTATGTGCAGTATCTAAAGTATGGTCTCAGTAAGTGCAGTATCTAAAGAATGGTAAAACAAGCACCACATGTACTCTCTATTAAATGGGAACTAACTGATGAGCACACATGTGTGCAGAAGGAATTAAAACTCAGTGGAAATCAATCAGGGGGGAGGGGTTTCAAAGTGTTGAAGGAAAAAACCCTTACCCTAGAATATTATATCCTGCAAAAATATCTCAACTATGAAGGAGTAATAGACTTTCTCAGAGAAACAAAAGCCGAGATTTTATCAATACCAGATCTGCCCTATAAGAAATACTAAAAGGAGTTATTCAATATGAAAGACAAGTATATTAATGAAGAATAAGTAATCATCTGAAGGTATAAAACTCATTAATAACAATATGTACACAAATACAGAATATCCATTGTAATTATGGTGTATAAACAACTTATATCATGAGTAGTTAGACTAAAAGTCAAACCTGTCAAAAATAATAACTATTAATACAACTTTTTGAGAGATAAATAGTATAAAAAGATATAAATAGAAAAAACAAAAAATATGTTTTTATTTCTTGCTTTTTTGTGTGTATATCTGTTGTAGGGTTTTTGATTTAAAATTACAAACAAAATAATAATACTATTAAACCAAATTCAATAGGGTATTAAAAGAATTATGCAACACAACCAGAATGGATTTATTCCTAAAATGCAGCGGTGATTCAACATAGAAAAATGGATCAATGTAATATACGACATTAACAAAATGAAAGAAAAAACCCATATAATCATCTGAAATGATGCAGGGAAAGCATTTGACAAGATTCAATACCGTTTAGTAATAAAACACTCCACAAACTAGGAAAAGAAGGAAATTACTTCAATATGGTAAAAGCCATATATGAAAAACTCACAGCTAACATCATACTCAATATTGAAAGACTGAAAGCTTTTCTTCTAAGATAAGGAACAAGGCAAGGATGTCTGCTTTTACTATTTCTATTTAACATAGTACTGGAAGTTCTGGCCAGAGCAACTAGGCAAAAAAAGAAATAAAAGGCATCCAAATTGGAAAGGAAGAAGTAAAATTATCTATGCTTGCAGAAGACTTGATCTTATTTATAGAAAACTCTAAAGTTTCCACAAAAAAACCTATTAGAGCTAATAAATTAATTTGGTAAAGTGGCAGTATACAAAATCAATGCAAAAAATCAGTTGTATTTCTATATACTAATGATGAACAATCTGAAAAAAATTATAAAAATAATTTCCTTTATAATAGCATCAAAAATAATACAGTACTTAGGAATTAACTTAACCAAAAAGATAAAAGTCATGTGTAATGACAACTACAAAGTATTACTGAATGAAATTAAATAAAATGCAAGTAAATGGAGACACTTTCATATTTATGGATTAGAAGATTTAATATCATTAAGTTGTCAATACTACCCAAAGTGATCTACAAATTTAATGTATTGCAATGCTTATTAAAACCCCAATGACATTTTTTGCAAAAATAGAAAAGCTTGTCTTAAAATTCATATGGAAATGGAGGGACCACAAATAGCCAAAACAATCTTGAAAAAGAACAAAGCTGTAGGGCTCATATTTTCTGATTTCAAATCTTACTGCTGAGCTACAGTAATGGAAACAGTGTGGGATTGGCATAAAGACAGACATATAGACTAATGGAATAGATTAGAGAGCCCAGAAATAAATGCTTGTATATATGGTCAAATGATTTTTGATAAAGGTGCCAAGACTATTCAATGGAAAAAAGAACAATGTTTTCAATAAATGATGATGGGAAAACTGGATATTCCCTTGCAAAAGGATAAAGTTGGACTATTACCTAACACCGCATACAAAAATTAACCGAAAATGAATCAAAGACCTAAATGTAAGACCTAAAATCACAAACTCTGAAGAAAATATAGGGCAAAACTTCATGATATTAAATTGGATGATGATTTGATGGATATGACACCAAAGGCAAAGGCAACAAAAGAAATTCCTGAATTCACCATTATACAATTTATCCATGTAACAAAAACACTTATATCCCCTAAATCTATTGAAATAATAAAAAAGAAAAGAAAAACAAGAAATAGACACATTGGATTTCATGAAAATAAAAAAATTGTACATTAAAATATAATATCAAAAACATAAAAGGCAACTAAGAACAAGAAAAATATTTTAAAATCATAAATCTGATGAAGGAGTAATATTAAAAATATACAGAGAACTCCTAAAACTCAAAAACAAAAACCCCAGAAAACTCAATTCAAAAACAGGCAAAGGACTTGACTTGACTTTTCTCCAAAGAAGTTATACAAATGGCCATTAAGCACATGAAAAGATGCTCAACATCAGTAATTAGAAAATGCAAATCAAAACTGCAAGGAGATACCACTTCACACCCATTAGGATGGCTGCTATCAAAAAAAGACCAAAAAAGCCCAGAAAATAATGGGTGTTGCCAAGGATGTGGAGATTGGAACCCTTGTGCATTGTTGATGGGAATGTAAAATGGTACAACCACTGTGGAAAGCAGTATGGAAGTTCCTCAAAAAATGAAAAATAGTATTAATCATATGATTCCTCAGTTTTGCTTCTGAGTATATACCCAAATGAATGGAAAGCAGGGTCTTGAAGAGATTTTGTGTACCCATGTTTACAGCAGCATTATTCACAATAGCTAAAACATGAAAGCACCCCATGTGTCTGTTGTTGGATGAATTGGTAAGCAAAATACATACAATGGAATATTATTCAGCCTTAAAGAGGAAGGAAATTCTGACATATACTACAACATGGATAAACATAAATGACATTATGCCAAGTGAGATAAGCCAGTCACGAAAAGAAAAATACTGTATGACTCTCTTATATGAGGTACTTAGAGTAGTCAAAATCATAGATAGATAGTAGAATGGTGGTTGCCAGGGGCTGGGGGAAGGAATAAGTGGGAGAGTTTTTGCTTAATAGGTATAGAGTTTCAGTGTTACAAAATGAAAAGTATTATGGAGGTGGATGGTAGTAATGGCTATACAGTATTATGAATATTTAATACTACTGAACTGTACACATCAAAGTGGTTAAGATGGTAAGTTTTATGTGCATTTTGCCACAGAATGGGAAAAATATATCTGTAACAGTAAGCACTTTTAGGAGTATGATAGCAGAGAATAAATTTTTACTAGAAATCCCTTATGCAAAAGAACATTTAAACTTTGAACTATTTTCAATCTTCAGGACCAACATGATGCCATCGATAGTAATGGTTTGGAACAATATTTGTTTTTTCAAATCAAATAATTTTAGTATCTCCAACTTTGGCTTAAAGAGGAAAAATATACTTTTTCCTTTATTTCTAAGGAGAAATCCCAAATAATGAAATATATCCTAAAACTACCATGAGATTTAAGCTACTTTTACCTAGGCATCTTCCACTTGTACCCCTGTTAAAAGGCTGATAGGTATTACATGGTTAGGATAATTGTAGCATTTTATCAAGTTGGCAGATGCTCAGTAATCATTTTTGTCCCCATTAGGCAACAATAGATACAAAATAAAAGGACACCTGTTGGTGTCCTTACAGCTGTGTCTGAATTGGAAGGCACCAGCACTCATCATTCCAGATGGTGCGTGACCCAAAGGAGCTCTGACATTTTTCATGATGATAGCTGCATATAAATACTTGAATCATCCTGGCAACTCTTACTGCCCATTCCAGTGTTTCTGTTTATGCAATTCTTTCTCCTGCTGTATTTGTAAGCAACAGAGATTATTTATAAAGTTAGAGTACAAGAATTAAATTCAGGAATCACAAGTTATTCCAATATTATTTCTGGGGTTTTGGTGCAAGAAGCAAGTGTTTTTAAACTTAGAAATGGATTCTTTCAGCTTTAGTACATACAGCTGCAAAATACACTAAATAGCTTAATAGGCCAATAGTTAATTATCCAATGACCCCGTTATGAAAAATTCATTCATGAGAAAACGATAAGAACCTTTACCTTTGTGAGGGATGGCTTGTTTAATTTTACATGGATTTTTATACCCATATACTAGAGATAATAAAAAATGGAAATATTCCATTCCATTTTTATTTGATTTTATTGCATGACATGTAACTATAAAGAAATAGTATGTTTAAAAATGCTCCATGTCGGTGATATATGATGTAGGTATGCAGACTAATATTCTCATTATAATCAGAATGAAACAATTACAATTTTAGAAATAAATTGTTTTAAAAAAATGCCTCATGTCTTAGACATTCAAATAATTTTATTGCTTATAGATTTTATCCTGTTAAAACATACTTATTACATGGATGTTACTATTGCTAAAATATTTTTGAAAGTCACTTTCTAAAATTTCCTTAAAGCTAGGTTATGTGTCATGTGAAAAAGAATAGTCATACCTTGAATAGCAGAGAACTAGTTAATGGATGCTGATATCTCTTATGAAACTTAATTGTAATTTTCCAATCTTTAAAAACAAACACAGTCACCTGAAACAATTTTATATTTTAAGCATAACAAATATAAATTGAATGTAGTAAAATAATATTTAGCTAGTAATCTCTATTTTGAGCTAATTTCTAGGCATGTCTTTGTAAAGTTATCAAAAGGTTTGAATTGTTGCTATTTAAAAAAAACAAAACAATTGAGAATACTGAAGCATTCTAGACACAGTACAAAACTAGCAATCTAATATATGTATTAATTTAATGAAGTTTTCTTGGCTAATACATAATTGCCTTGTGTAGTATATACACAGAAGTTTCTTGAATCAATTAATTTTAAGCTAAGAATTCACTTATAGTTTTGCTGATATCATAAATTTGCCTAATAAGCCTCTCTTTTTATAATCAGTACCAAGTGATACTTGAGCTCAGCCCCTGCCCAAATGATCAAAAATGTGGAACACAGGCTAGCTGATGCAAATTTTCGTGGTTATATATTCTTGTCTTGGTTTGAAAATTATCCTATACAATAATTGTTCACTATGCATCTACATGTGAAATATATATCTTTCTCTAGTTCTGGGCATGTGCACAAGTTGCAAAATAGTGGTCTGTAGGCTAAATTTGCTTTTGTTCGTTCTGCAGAATATTGGCTTACACAGTATTTTAAGTTTGAACTATTTAAAAATCAGATTTTAAAATCCAGCTTTTGGTTTCTCTTGAACACTCAGAAGGTCTTGCAATTACTGTCCCAATCCATGTACAACAAATTAGGTAGAACTAAAGGGAGGCTGCTCCTATGCTATGGACCTTGTGCTCTGCTGTTTGCCATAATCCCCGCCACCTCCTATTGCTTCCTGACATACGGGTCTGACGTCAGTTGGCATTTATCATATAATACCAGGCCTGAGTTTGAAACCCTTGGTGTAAGTCCCGTAAGGATTTTGGTTTTAACACTAAGGTCAATGGGGATTGCATTAAGCAGGGGAGTGACATGGTGTGGAGTCATGGAAATTTGACTGGCTTATTTGGGGAAGATTATTCAGCTCCTGTAAGGATAATGTGTTTGTTTGCATACGGTTACATCTTCCAAGCTAGATGTAGTGGTTATTTCCTGTCTGGAAGTTCTGTGATTCCAACCCCCCTCTACTTTTTGGCCAGAAAAGAGTGTCACACTGTCTCTGATTTCTCTTAATCAGCCTACTTTGTATTAGTCTACTGAGTGTGATTTTCCTGCCTCCTGGAGCTGCACCACATTGTGAAAAATTGTTCTGTTGGACTCCTATGGCTGTATAAACAGCAGACTTTAGTGCAGGGAGCCCCTAAGATTGCCAGCAAGTATGTATTGAATGATGATACTATTCCCAACATCTTCTTTGCTGTTCTCCTGCATGGCCAAGCTTTCTAGCTTTTTAGACCCAGGCATTAAGCATTGAGGTGGCATAAATAAAATTAATATGACAAAGTGACAGTCTTGCTTTTTCTAGAACTAAATGATGCAAATACCCTTAATTAGATTCAATTCCATGTGCCTAGAGAGTAAACTCTTCTAAAAAGATAGAATACTAATGTCTTACACTGATGAAGAGCTTTGCATCGTGGAGTTTTCCCACATGGTTTATAAACCAGTATGGCACAGTAAAAGCAAAGCAAAGATGATTTCAACCACAAATGGAATGTAACAACTGCTTAATGGCCTATAACAAAATGGTGGACCAGAAACTATAAAAAGTGGTTAAAACATTGTTAATATTTATCTAGAACAGAAAGTATTATTTGATACATGAAGTTAAATTTTAAGAAAAGTAACTTCTAGAGAATAAGAGCTAGCTGTTTTAAGCTCTGATGACAGAACAAGAAGGAGTCTTCCAGTACATCAGGATATTATTATACTTGATCTTCAAAGGTGATTGGAGAGTTTATCTCAATGTCATTAAAGAATAGGTATGGGGGAGGGAGGACTAAGATTTATCTAATCCCTCAACATGCCAGTCCTTATGATGATACTGTGAGATATATAAAATTAGGAACATTCTAGAGATGAGAAAACCAAAGCTCAGAGAAGATGAGGAATTTATCGAAGACAACAGTTACTGGTGAAACTAGAATTCAAATTAGGTCTGTTTGATTTAAAGTTATTATTTTTTTCCTACTGTGTCATACTACTTTCCATGGGAAGCTGTTGACACCTGTTGTGCCCAAAAATAGACACACTATCTTCTATGTAACAGATCTTTTGTCTGGCCCATCAGAAATTTAAATTTTCTAAAAGCATATGGTAGACCTGGTCCTGTCACACCTCTGTCTGCTTTCTTAACTAAGAGTAACTTGAGTTCCCCCAAATAGTGCACATATGGTTTCTGGCTTTTCCTTACTGCAGGGTAAGTTCTTTGTCTTACCAAAGGTACTTTTTCTAAGCTGTTCAAGTGTTTGTGAATGTGGTTTATTGACTTGGAGTGTGACTTACAGTTCTAACATTGTCCTTATCCTTCTTGCAGAGGCTCCTCCCTGCATTCATATCCAGAGATACAGAGGTTTTTGGTAACATGATTATTTTCCATGAGCACTATTAAGTTAACTATTATGGTAATTCTATTCTTGCCTCCCCACCCTGTCCCAGAATGTCTATTCTAAAATAACTTCCTTTTATGCTTATAAGGCAACAAATAAGCTTATTCTGCTTTTTTTTTTTGTTTTGTTTTATTTTTTTTTTTTTTACTATCTCCTCTTCTTCCTCCAATTTTGATAGTTATATTATATCCACACTGCCACGGCATATAATGATTAAATGCTGTCCTGTCACCTTTATCCCCATGAAAAAGAGAAAGTTAAAAAAACATCCAGTATCTTTTCACATTGAATTGAATGCTCTCCTTTTTGGGCTACTCAAGTTTAAGTGAGATAAGTATACCTGTACTTTTACAAGGAAGTTCCTGAGGGTTGGGCCTGGATAGTTTCCCAAGCTTCAAAGCTCTTGGGCTTCCTCTTCTATTGTTACTTTGAAGTATTAAAAAACACAGTCTCTGTGTATCTGTTTTTCCAGTTATTCCTGAAAATTGCTTCCATTGGCTTCCCTTGCTACCACCCCCTGAATTTAGATGGACTGTTTGTTTCTTTGTTTTTCTTTTTTTACCCTGGAGTTCTTGCCCTGGGGTTTGTCCTCAGTGTGGAGGTCTTTACTTTTTCAGAGGGCCTGTGGGACCCGGCTGGTCAGCAACTGAGACCTCCCTACAGCCCTCCTGTATGCCTCAGGTGAGGGGCTGAGGACCACCTCCTGTTTCAACTGCTTTTCTCAGACTGGCCCCCTGATCCTTCTTTTCCCAGGAAAAACTTCTCTTTTTTTATGGTGATGACTTTCTGGCAATTTCTGAGTTCCCTTGCTCTTAGGACCATCAGAAACTCCTTTGTCTTTCCTTCTTTTCCTCAGAGCTTCTGCTCCCACATTCTCCTTGCATTCTGGGTTCTTTGGCGCTTTATTTGTCAAAGACATTGTCCTTGAATTAATTTTTAATTCTTATATGCTACCCTTTTTGCTTTTTCTATTTTTGAGAGGAGCTTAGGGAGATTAGAAATCTATGCTGTCTCTACAAACACCTTGCTGAAGGATATGACTGCCTCTTGTCTCCCTCCTCCCCTTGTACCCACAGTTTATTCTCAACCCAGAATGAGCCTGTTAAAACTAAGTTAGATCATGTTTGCTGAAAACTCTCCAATGGCTTCCAATCTAATTCAGAGAAAAGCCAAGATCCTTACCAGGCTCAATAAGGCCTCTATGATTGGATCCCTGATTACCTCCCTTATTTCCTGTCTTACTCCCCCCCCAACCTTGCTCACTCTGCCTCTTTGTTCTTTTACAAAAAAATCTGGCATTTTTCACACTTAGGGACTTTGCATTTGCTGTTAGCTCTGTCTTAAATGATCTTCCCTAAGATAGCTACTTGGTCCACTCTCTCACTTGCTTTTGGCCTTTTCTCAAATGTCACCTTTTCTGTGAAGCCTTCTGTGCCCATCTTATCTGAAATGGCACACTGCATGACATTTACTAGGCCCTTCTTTGTTTACTTTTTCCTCCTTGGCACCTATCACTCTCAACTGACTATATGTTTTGCTTATTATTTTGTTCATTGCCTGCCTCCCCACTAGACAAGGATTGATGTCTATTTGGTTTATTGCTGTATTTCCAGCCCCAAGAACAATTTTTGACACATACTAGGTATACAGTAAACAGTTGAATGCATCAATATTGGCAGGAATATAGGGAAATTGTGCTATAAAAGTTCAGAATGAGGAGTAGTTATATCTGGTGAGGCATAGGAGATGGGGCTAAGACAAGAGCTCACTTTGAAGTAATTCTCAAAGATGAGCAGGAGTTAAACAGGTTTGTCTGCTGCTGTAATTTCACAGAGGTCTGCATTTATTTCAGACAGGTGTGTGACAAGTTGAAGAGTGAGAAATGACAGGGTGGTAAGGCAGATGAAGTTGTTAAAGTGATGCCGGGTTTCAATGTTAATGATTTGGAAGGTGATGGGTCTACATGTGTTGAAAGGAGATGTTAAGTTTAGATTGGGCTTTGAACCTTTCAGGGTTCTTGGTTGCTAGAAACATCAACCAGGTCAGGTCATCATCATAAGAAAAAAGGTTATTTGCTGGAGGGATTGGGGCTCACAGAAGTGATGGGAGGTTTGTAGAATCAAGACCTTGCCAACAGAAAAGACTCAAAGGTCATGCAGCAGGAGCAACCTGCTACTACTCCCCTTGAACTGAATATTAGCCCTCAATATTTCTCAGTATATTCATCCATTTTCCTGTTAGTGGAAATTTGGGTTGTTTCCATATTTTTGCTATTACAAACAGTGCTATTATGAGCATCTCCTCTATATGTTTTCTGGTACAGATGCACAAGCTTCTCTATGGGGTTAAATTGCTAGGTCATAAGATATGTCCATATTCAACTTTATAAGATGATGCCAAACTGTTTTCCAAAGTGATTATCCCAATTTACACCCCCGCAAGATTGTATAAATTTTCGTTTGCTCTATGTTCTCATGCACACTTCTATTTTTAAAAAAGTTTAGTTTAAAATTTGCATATGGTAAAATTTACTCTTGTAAATTACTACAGTGGTATGGGTTTTAACAAATGCATACAGCCCTGTATCTGCTACTGCAATCAGTGTGCAGAACAGTTCCATCACCCTGAAATATTCCCTCTGCTGCCCCTTTGTATTCAATCCCTCCCCTATCCCCAGGGTCTGGCAATCACTGATCTGTTGTTCTCCATCCCTTTCATTTTGCCTTTTCTAAAGTGTCATATAAATGGACTCATACAGTAGGAAGCCTTATGAGTGTGGTCTCTTTTACTCAACAAAGTGCATCTGAGATTCATCCATTTGTTGCATATGTCAGTAGTTCATTCTTTTTTTTAAATTGCTGACTAGTATTCCATTATATGGATGTGCCACAATTTGTTTACCCCTTCCTTGTATGAGTGTCATTTGGGTTGTTTCCATCTTGACAATTATGAATAAAGCTGCTATTAATACTTGTGTAGAGATTTTTTGTGAACAGACTTTCCTTTCCCTTGGATAAATATCTAAAAGTGGAGTTGCTGGGTCATATGGTAACTATGATTAACTGTATACAAAACTACCAATCTATTTTCCAAGCAGATAGATGTGTGCCACTCATATGTACAGTAATGAGAGTTCTAGTTGCACTATATCCTTGTTTGCACTTGGTATTATCATTTTTGAAGGAATTTTAATAGGCACGTAGTGGTATCTCATTGTAGTTTTAATTTGCATTTACCTAATGACAGATAATGAGCATCTTTTCATATGCTTATTTTCCATTCCTACTTCTTAGGCAAAGAGTTCTTAGATATGACTATAAAACAAAAAATTTTGGTAAATTGGACTTTATGAAAATAAATGAGTAAATGTTTAGGTAGATATGACAGGTATATAATAGAATGAGAAAATCTAGATTCTAGTATTTGCATCCATTAAATATTTTGGTGGCACCAAATGTCACCAGAAAGAAGCTAGCTTTTCTTGGAGAATACCAAAACACCAGAGACTAAAGAAGCAGTTAAGGAAAAAGGAATGTTAGAGGGAACTGAGGGATGTTACAGAGTGAAGGACAGGACAGTGTGTGTGGCTAGAGAAGGTAGCTAGAGTAGAGTTTCAAGTGATGCCAAAGCCTGTGAAGTGGCCATGCTTGGGAGTGAATGCAAGGGAGTAAAGATGAAGATTTTGAGGCTTAGGAGATCTAGGGCTTTAAGGGCAGGGGGTAAAATGGTTAAATAATATGAAGATGAAAGAAACAAAGACATGGGCAGAGAATGAAGAGGGCATATTACAAGGCAGATGTTGAACAATTGAGGAAGGTGGGTTAGTGTTCCTGCCACAAGTCAAAGTGAGCCACAGATAACAAGTCTGCATTCCCCACTTAACCCATTCTTGTCTTCTTCCTCAAACATTCCTTTTTTGTTTACACATATATTTTCACAGACTCAGTAACATTCAAAGCAACAACCCTAGGAAGCATTAATACATTTTTAATGCTTGGCAGTATTCTAAGGGATGGAAATTTAAATCTCTCCTAAGACTGACTCTAGGCAGCATGTGAAAAAATTGAATATTGACATCAAGCTCATAGAACATAGTTGTTACATTATAATCAGACATTTGCTGTACAAGAAAAGATTGACATCATTGTGCTCCAGCCTTACTGCCTTAGGTTGCCCTATTTCTTGTTTTTCTTAAGAGCTGGATGTCTATACAGAGAATGCTATTTATCACAATACTATGATAAATCATGATCCTCAGACATGTAAACACCTAAAGGAATCAACTGGAAGATGCATTTAAAGATATATATTTTGTAAAAAAATTTTGATATTTTTTTCATTTTGTGCTTTGTCATCCTGAAGTAACATGAAGTAAATCCATCAGTAAATTGATTTTGTACTTTATTAGTGTATTATTTATAAACACAAAGCATTTTACTTATAAACAAGAAGCTTATCTTGTGTGATTATGTTTGGTAGTCATTTTTATTAAGGAGAGATGTCATCTCTCACATATGTTTGTCTATGGTTTGTCTAGCTCTGTGCCAGGTGATGTGAAGGGATGCGATACATCATACTTGGAGGATTACAGTCTAGTTGGGGAGAAAGAATACATGCCCATAGCATCTAGATTTGGTACCATAGGTTTTAGAGATTAATTATATACTGTCATATCAGTTTTAATCATTTTGTGGGTTTTTGAAGCAGTATATGAACTGGTGAATCACTGAAATATTTGTGGAAGTTTTGTTGTGGAACTTTGATGGGAATAACTTGGAACAAGGGAGAGGTTCTTAGGATAGAAGAACAAAAAAGAAAATACACGGGGGGTAAGTATGGGTGTTTGTGGAGGAAGCAAGTGAGTAAGTAATGGCAGAAGGGGATAGAAGACAGAGGATTGAGATGGATGTCATAAAGAATTTAAATGCAAGTTCAATAGGAAGGAGAGTGAGGTGAGGAGAGAGAAAGTTGAATCGAAAGGAAGCATTTTGTTGTTCAGGATTTTAGAGAAACAGTTATTTGTGTTGAGGAAGCTCCAATTTTAAGCTCACAGTTCCTTCATGGCCAACTCACAGGTTTACCTCCTCTAAAATGTCTTCACATTAAGTTCTGGATTTTCTCTTTTTCTGAATGGTCTTTATGTTTGCATGCCCATAGACTTAGCATCCAGTGATTTAAAATATGTTCATTTCACCTACCCAAATAAATGTGAGGATTATATCTTCTCTATTAAATACAATACACTACTGTTGAAATTTGATTCAGAAAACTGTCTTAGAAGCCATCTTGTCCAGTACTCTCCTCTATAGTGGCCACTGATCCTCACCCAGAATGCTGTCCCTCCCACAGGTTGGATGTCGTTTTGATTCTAAAGGCTTCCACCTGTGATTTTGTTCAGAGGAATGGCCTCGGGCTATTGAAGCAACTTTGCTCAGAGACAGAGAGCTGGAAGTGCCTGAGAATTTAGCGTTACCATCACCACCCCAGCACCACCCCTGTACAAGGGAACTGTAGCCAATGATTGACGAATGTGAATATGAAAGCCAAACTCCCTTGGCTCAAATTGAAACAGTGATGAGGCATTATTTATGTGATCCAGAAAACCCCTGATCAGGCTCAGGCTGAGACTTCACCTGAGATCATACTCTTGTTTGGCTTTCCCTTTCTCTGTCTTTTCTGCCACCTCCCCCAATCTCTCTGGTCTTTCCTTACTTAATAAATCACTTGCATAGGAATCCTCATCTTAAAATTTAATGGGACTGCTGACCTACGACATCCACATTTTATTGTGGGGAAACTGAGGCTTACTGTGGTTCACCAATTTGCACAATCACACACAGCCTAATTTTGGATCCAAATCTCTTGATTTTCTGTCTATGTTCTTTTTTTTTTTTTTTTTTTTTTTTTTGAGACAGAGTCTCGCTTTGTTGCACAGGCTAGAGTGAGTGCTGTGGCGTCAGCCTAGCTCACAGCAACCTCAAACTCCTGGCCTCAAGCAGTCCTGCTGCCTCAGCCTCCCGAGTAGCTGGGACTACAGGCATGCACCACCATGCCCGGCTATTTTTTTCTATATATATTAGTTGGCCAATTAATTTCTTTCTATTTATAATAGAGACAGGGTCTCGCTCTTGCATCAGGCTGGTTTTGAACTCCTGACCTTGAGCAATCCGCCCGCCTCGGCCTCCCAGAGTGCTAGGATTACAGGCGTGAGCCACTGCGCCCGGCCTGTCTATGTTCTTTTTACGTCTCCTTAGTAGCTCTAGGTATACAATAGACATAGAATAGTTGTCTATTGAGTAGGTGAATAAATGATGAATGCACTGTGTCCAAGGCATTTTACTGGATTCTGGAGGAGTCATGAATTTAAGATGTAATTCTTGCCCTCCAGAAGTTTAAAAACTAGAGAAGGGATAAGACTAATATTTTTTAAGTAGAATAAGAAGGCCAAATTGTTATAACAAATGACAGAGGGATAATGCATGATTAGAGCAAACAAAGAAAGAGAGCTTCAAACATAGTGTAAGAGAATGGGTCCCCAATCTCTCCTTGCTTATAAGGTTTCAGGTATGAAACTATTAGAATTCTAGAGGAAAACGTTGGAAATACTCTTCTAGACATTGGCCTAGGCAAAGAATTTATGAACAAGACCCCAAAGGCAATCACAGCATCAACAAAAATAAATAAATGGGACCTGATAAAATTAAAAAGCTTCTGCACAGCCAAAGAAACTGTCATGAGAGCAAACAGACAACCTACTGAATGGGAGAAAATTTTTGCATGCTACACATTGATAAAGGGCTGATAACTAGAATCTATTTAGAACCCAGGAATATCAGCAGGAAAAAAAATCAAGCAACCCTATCAAAAAGTGGGCAAAGGACATGAACAGAAACTTTTCAAAAGAAGACAGAATAATGGCCAACAAACATATGAAAAAATGCTCAACATCTCTAATCAGGGAAATGTAAATCAATACTGCAATGAGATATCACTTATCTCTAGTGAGAATGGCCTTTATCGAAAAGTCCCCAAACAATAAATTTTGGCGTGGATGTGGACGGATAGGAGCACTCATACACCGGTGGTGGGACTGCAAACTAGTGCAACCTCTGTGGAAAGCAATATGGAGATACCTTAAAGTGATACAAGTAGATTTACCATTTAATCGAGTAATCTCATTACTGGGCATCTTCCCAAAAGAACAAAAGACACTATAAAAAAGACATCTGCACTCGAATGTTTATAGCAGCACAATTCACAATTGCAAAGTTGTGGAAACAACCCAAATGCCCATCAATACATGAGTGGATTAATAAAATGTGGTATATGTATACCATGGAGTACTATTCAGCTTTAAGAAACAATGGTGGGGGGGCGGAGCAAGATGGCGGACGAATAACACCGCCAGACAGAGGGTCTCTGCAGAAAAGACCGATTCTAGCAGAAACTAGAGAAAAGAAGCAAGAAGACGAGCATACAGCGGACAAGGGCCGGAAGGAGGGGTACCTGAGACCCTGGGAGACTCCACGGGAGGAGGCTGCGGAGGAGAACTGGAGGCTGAGACCACCGGAGCAGCCCGGAGACCAGCGGCAAGGGTAGGTGGATTTGCTATTTCCCCTCCCCTGCATTCGGGACTGCTGGTGGGCTCCCCAGCGGGTGGAGAGACCTGCGGACATCAGCCCAGAGACTGCCGCCGCCTGCCAACGGTGAGCCTGTAACAGACGTGGCACCAGGTTCCCAACTTCCTCCGGGCAGCTCCGTGTGCACGGAGAGCCGCGCGGCAGGCGCCATATTGCCTCCTCCTCCTCTCCGCCGACCCTACCCGCGGCTGCCCAGAGAGACAATACAGCCACCAGCCGGAGGCACCTCCAGGGAACGGGACCTTCCCGTTTGGGACCCCGCCCCCCCTCCCAGGTGCTGCTGGCACCTTGTTCCCAGGAAAACGGTGCCGACTCAGAGGCTGAGAGACATAGACCCAGCTTGGGCTCCCTGTGGGTGAATTAGGACCGGAAACCCTCTCCCTGGTGGGAATACAGTTTGAACTCTGGGACCCAGAGGTCGGACCTGCAGACCAGATCCCCTGCACCGAGGGCTAGCATTGCCCGGGGCACAGAAGGATTATACGTGAACAGCCTACTGAGGTCTGTGTGCCTCCAGGGGCGGATCGGAGTCCTAGAGGTCTGTGTGCCTCCAGGGGCGGATCGGGCGGAACGTCCCAGGAGGAGGCCGTGCGCCCAACCCAGGTGGCGTTCCTGTGCAGGGAACCTCCCCGCCGGCATCACAGTCCGGGGAGGCCTGGTGGCTTGTGGTCTGGCCTGCTGGCAGAGGCTCAGGAGTAGCTGCGGAGTTGGGGAGGGTGGAAAGAAGCGAGGCCTGCTGCAGACTGTGGGTCTCAGACAGCCCCACCCCCACACCCAGACTTTCTGGCTGAGCGGGACCATCCCAGCCCCGCCCTGACAGCAGAGAACAGAACTTTGACCCCTGCTAACGGCCTGAGGGCAGGCTTACCCAACCCAGCTCCGCCCAGAACGAGAGCTGATAACAGGACTCAAAATCAACACCATAGCCTGTTCCTCCAAGCAAACGCCACCTACTGACAGGGACAGCATCTTGCACAGCCTTTCCACGGCACCCACTGACTCAATATACAGGGAGTGGTCCAATTTCACCCACAGGCACCACCTAACGCCTCAGAAACTAAACAAGGTGTGTGAATACCCAAACAATAACCTAAGGAAAGAAACAACAACTGATCGACATGGGAAGAAATCAGCGAAAGAACTCAGGAAATATGAAGAACCAAACGGAAAACACACCCCCAAGGAGGAGCACCAGCCCCCTAGAAACGGACACCGACCAAAATCAGGCAACCAATATGACAGAAAAGGAATTTCGTATGTGGATCATAAGAACACTCACCCAGCTGCAACAACAACTCAATAACCAACACCAAGAAAACACAAAAAACCTCCAAGAAATGGAACAAAGGTTCAACAAAGAGATTGACACAGTGAAGAAAACTTTAACCGAAGTCCTGGAGATGAAGAATCAACTCAGAGAACTACAAAATACTGTGGAAAGTCTCAAGAACAGGGTGGATCAAGCAGAAGAAAGAATCTCAGAGCTTGAAGATAACACCTTCCAATTAAATAAATCAGTCACAGAAATACAGCAGAGAAACAAGAGAAAAGATCAAAGTCTACAAGAGCTGTGGGATTATGTGAAAAAACCTAACGTGAGGGTCATAGGTTTAGCCGAAGGGGAGGAAGACAGCACTCAAGGGCTGGACAAGCTTTTTGAAGATATAATAGAGGAAAATTTCCCAGGTCTTGCTCAAAATCTCGATATACAAGTTCAAGAAGCCCAGAGGACCCCTGGGAGATTCAATGCAAACAGGAAGACGTCACGTCATGCAGTCATCAGACTGACCAAAGTATCAACTAAAGAGGCCCTTCTAAGAGCTGTAAGACAAAAGAAGCAAGTGACATACAAGGGAAAGCCAATTCGAATAACATCAGACTTCTCTAATGAGACTTTACAAGCAAGGAGAGACTGGGGCCCCATTCTCACTCTTTTGAAACAAAACAATGCCCAGCCTAGAATATTATTCCCTGCAAAACTAAGCTTCATATATGAAGGAGAAATAAAAACATTCGCAGACAAGCAAAGGCTCAGAGAATTCACCAAGACAAGACCAGCCCTACAAGAAGTACTTAAAACAGCGTTATGCACGGAACATCATAATAATAATCCACGGATATAAAAACAACCAAAACCCAAAGATATTAAAGGCCAGATATTACAATGGCTCAAGACACAAATCATAGCAACAACATCCAACCCAACAGAATGATCAGTAATCTACCTTACCTATCAGTTCTCTCAATAAATGTGAATGGCTTAAACTCTCCACTCAAGAGATATAGGCTGGCTGAATGGATAAGAAAATACAGGCCAAGTATATGCTGTCTTCAGGAAACACATTTAACCTGCAAGGATGCACATAGACTAAAAATAAAAGGGTGGAGATCAATATTCCAAGCAAACAGAAGCCAAAAGAAGGCTGGTGTGGCAGTTCTAATTTCAGACGATTTAGTTTTTAAACCAACAAAAGTAGTAAAAGACAAAGAGGGTCATTATATAATGGTGAAGGGCACAGTCCAACAAGAAGAGATAACAATTTTAAATATATATGCACCCAACTTAGGTGCACCCAGATTCATAAAGCAAACCTTACTGGAGCTAAGCAAATGGATTAATAGCAACTCCATAATCGCCGGGGATTTCAACACCCCACTGACGGCACGAGACAGATCCTCCAAACAGAAAATTAATAAAGAAATAATGGACTTAAACAAAACTCTAGAACAATTGGGTCTGACAGACATCTACAGAACATTCTACCCAAAATCCACTGAATATACGTTCTTCTCATCAGCTCACGGGACATTCTCTAGGATTGACCATATCCTAGGACACAAAGAAAATCTCAAGAAATTTAAAAAAATAGAAATCATACCATGTACATTCTCAGATCACAGTGGAATAAAACTAGAAATCAACCCTAACAGAAACTCACATTTCTACACAAAAACGTGGAAATTAAACAACCTCCTACTAAATGATTACTTCGTAAATGAAGAAATCAAGACGGAAATAAAAAACTTCTATGAAGAAAACGACAATGGAGAGACAAGTTATCAACTCCTCTGGGACACAGCTAAAGCAGTTCTGAGAGGAAAGTTTATCTCCATAAATGCCTATAACCAAAAGGCAAGAAGATCACAAATAGACAATCTAATGAAACGACTCAAAGAGCTGGAAAAAGAAGAACAGACCAACCCCAAACCCAGCAGAAGAAGTGAAATCAACAAGATCAAATCAGAACTAAACGAAATTGAAAACAGGAAAGCTATTCAGGAGATTAATAAAACAAAAAGTTGGTTCTTTGAAAAAATAAACAAGATTGACACGCCGTTGGCTAAGCTAACGAAAAGCAGAAAAGAGAAATCTCTAATAAGCTCCATCAGGAATAAAAAAGGAGATATCACAACTGATCCCAAAGAGATACAAGATACAATTTATGAATACTACAAAAATCTTTATGCACACAAACTGGAAAATGTGGAGGAAATGGACAAATTTCTAGAAACACACAGCCTCCCTAGGCTCAACCAGGAAGAAATAGATTCCCTGAACAGACCAATCTCAACAGCTGAAATAGAAACAGCAATTAAAAATCTCCCTAAAAAGAAAAGTCCCGGTCCAGATGGCTTCACACCTGAATTTTACCATACTTACAAAGAAGAACTAGTACCTATCTTGCAGAAACTATTCCACAACATCGAGAAGAACGGAAACCTCCCCGACACCTTTTATGAAGCGAATATTACCCTGATACCAAAACCAGGAAAGGATGCAACAAAAAAAGAAAACTACAGACCAATATCCCTAATGAATATAGATGCAAAAATTTTCAACAAAATCTTAGCTAACCGAATACAGACACTTATCAAAAAAATAATCCACCACGACCAAGTGGGCTTCATCCCAGGGATGCAGGGATGGTTCAACATACGTAAATCTATAAATGCAATTCACCACATAAACAGAAGCAAAAACAAAGATCACATGATCCTTTCAATAGATGCAGAAAAAGCTTTTGACAAAATTCAACACCCTTTCATGATACGAACACTTAAGAAAATAGGCATAGAAGGGACATACCTAAAAATGATACAAGCCATATATGACAGACCCATAGCCAACATCATACTGAATGGGGAAAGATTGAAATCATTCCCACTTAGAACTGGAACCAGACAAGGCTGCCCACTATCTCCACTTCTGTTCAACATAGTGCTGGAAGTCTTGGCTACAGCAATCAGACAAGAAAATGGAATCAAAGGTATCCAAATAGGGGCAGAAGAGATCAAACTTTCACTGTTTGCTGATGATATGATATTGTATCTAGAAAACCCCAAGGATTCAACCAAGAAACTCCTGGAACTGATCAATGAATTTAGTAAAGTCTCAGGATACAAAATTAATACACAGAAATCAGAGGCATTCATATACGCCAACAACAATCTAATTGAGAACCAAATCAAAGACTCAATTCCCTTCACAATAGCAACAAAGAAATTAAAGTACCTAGGAATATATTTAACCAAAGAGGTAAAAGACCTCTACAGGGAGAACTATGAAACACTGAGGAAGGAAATAGCAGAGGATGTAAACAGATGGAAATCCATACCATGCTCGTGGATCGGCAGACTCAATATCATCAAAATGTCTATACTACCCAAACTGATCTACAGATTCAATGCAATACCTATTAAAATCCCATCAGCATTCTTCACAGATATAGAAAAAATAATTTTACGCTTCGTATGGAACCAAAGAAGACCCCGAATATCAAGAGCAATTCTAGGCAACAAAAACAAAATGGGAGGCATTAATATGCCAGATATCAAACTATACTACAAAGCTGTAGTAATTAAAACAATATGGTATTGGCACAAAAACAGGAATATTGACCAGTGGAACAGATGTGAGAATCCTGATATAAAACCATCCTCATATAGCCATCTCATCTTTGACAAAGCAGACAAAAACATACGCTGGGGAAAAGAATCCCTCTTCAATAAATGGTGCTGGGAAAACTGGATAGCCACCTGTAGAAGGCTAAAACAGGACCCACACCTTTCACCTCTCACAAAAACCAACTCACGCTGGATAACAGACTTAAACCTAAGATATGAAACTATTAGAACTCTAGAGGAAAAAGTTGGAAACACTCTCCTAGACATCGGCCTGGGCAAAGAGTTTATGAAGAAGTCCCCAAAGGCAATCACAGCAGCAACAAAAATAAATAAATGGGACATGATCAAACTACAAAGCTTCTGCACAGCCAAAGAAATAGTCATGAAAGTAAACAGACAGCCTACAGAATGGGAGAAAATTTTTGCATCCTATGCATCCGATAAGGGACTGATAACTAGAATATACTTAGAACTCACGAAAATTAGGAAGAAAAAATCAAATAACCCCATTAAAAAGTGGGCAAAGGACTTGAACAGAAATTTTTCTAAAGAAGACAGAAGAATGGCCAACAAACATATGAAGAAATGCTCAACATCTCTAATCATCAGGGAAATGCAAATCAAAACCACAATGAGATATCACTTAACCCCAGTGAGAATGGCCTTTATCAAAAAATCTCCAAACAATAAATGCTGGCGTGGTTGCGGAGAGAGAGGAACACTCCTACACTGCTGGTGGGACTGCAAACTAGTTCAACCTCTGTGGAAAGCAATATGGAGATACCTTAAAGCGATACAAGTGAATCTACCATTTGATCCAGCAATCCCATTGCTGGGCATCTACCCAAATGATCCAGTGACACTATACAAAAAAGACACCTGCACTCGAATGTTTATAGCAGCACAATTCATAATTGCAAGGCTGTGGAAACAGCCCAAGTGCCCATCAATCAAAGAATGGATTAATAAAATGTGGTATATGTCCACCATGGAGTACTATTCAGCTCTAAGAAACAATGGTGATATAGCACACCTTATATTTTCCTGGTTAGAGCTGGAACCCATACTACTAAGTGAAGTATCCCAAGAATGGAAAAACAAGCACCAGATATATTCTCCAGCAAACTGGTATTAACTGAGTAGCACCTAAGTAGACACATAGGTGCTACAGTAATAGGGTATTGGGCAGGTGGGAGGGGGGAGGGGGGCGGGTATATACATACATAGTGAGTGAGATGTGCACCATCTGGGGGATGGTCATGATGGAGACTCAGACTTTTGGGGGGAGGGGGGGAATGGGCATTTATTGAAACCTTAAAATCTGTACCCCCATAATATGCCAAAATAAAAAAAAAAAAAAAAAAGCAAAAAAAAAAAAAAAAAAAAAAAAAAAAAAAAGAAACAATGGTGATATAGCACCTCATGTATTTTCCTGGATAGAACTGGAACCCATTCTACTAAATGAAGTATCACAAGAACGGGAAAACAAGCACCACATGCACTTGCCAGCAAATTGGTATTAACTTACTAACACCTCAGTGGACATATAGGAATAATATTTATCGGGTGTCAGGCAGATGGGGGGAGGTGGGGATGGGTATATACATATATAATGAGTGTGATGTGCGTCATTTGGGGGATGGTCATGCTTGAAGCTCTGACTCGAGGGGGGAGAGAGGGCAAGGACAATATACATAACCTTAACATTTATACCCTCATAATATGCTGAAATAAAAAAAAATAGTGCAGCATCTGGGTTGGGGCTGAGAGGGTTAAGTTTAAACAAAAGTTTGTTTCAAAGTTGTTGGCATTTTAAAACTTGGTATAGTTTTGTGTCCTTTATTTCTATATTATCATGTAATGACCTTGAAAATCACTTTTTTTTATTTCGGCATATTATGGGGGTACAGATTTTAAGGTTTCAATAAATGCCCATTTCCCCCCTCCCCCCAAAAGTCTGAGTCTCCATCATGACCATCCCCCAGATGGTGCACATCTCACTCATTATGTATGTATATACCCGCCCCCCTCCACCCTCCCACCTGCCCAATACCCTATTACTGTAGTACCTATGTGTCCACTTAGGTGCTACTCAGTTAATACCAGTTTGCTGGAGAATATATCTGGTGCTTGTTTTTCCATTCTTGGGATACTTCACTTAGTAGTATGGGTTCCAGCTCTAACCAGGAAAATATAAGATGTCCTATATCACCATTCTTTCTTAGAGCTGAATAGTACTCCATGGTATACATATACCATATTTTATTAATCCATTCTTGGATTGATGGGCAGTTGGGCTATTTCCACAGCCTTGCAATTATGAATTGTGCTGCTATAAACATTCGAGTGCAGGTGTCTTTTTTGTAGAGTGTCATTGGATCATTTGGGTAGATACCCAGCAATAGGATTGCTGGATCAAATGGTAGATTCACTTGTATCGCTTTAAGGTATCAAATACCCAGAATTTCATGGTATATAGATATATTAAATATATTTAATGATGCTCCTGTTATTAAATTTTTGGATTTTCCTACATTTCTGATAATGGAATGACACTATACTGAAGATCTTTCTACATAAATATTTGTTTACATTTCTGAGATTATATGAGGAGGGTAAATTACTAGAAATATAATTATTAGATTAAAGGGTAGGAAGTTTTTTGAACATTCCAGAGATGTATTGTCAAATTGCTTTCCAGAAAAGATTCACTGTGCAAGTACCTCACTTCTCAATGGCACATGGCTTGTGGCGTCTTCAGAAGTTCTAGTCATTTATTGATTTATTTATTAATTCATTAAATATTTGAGTTCTGACTATGTGGGAGAACACGTCCTAGGTTGTTCTACATTATAATGTAGAATTTTTATTGGGTTTTCCTCTTTTACTCTACCTTTTTCTCTCTTCCATTCACAATATTCATAGCCCAGAATTGAACATAAAGTAGGTGCTCACTATGTGCTTGTCCATTGATCGAAATGTGAACAGTATCACATTATGGTTCTTCTGTGTCTTACCAGACTGTGAACACATTGGCTTCCTTTTTTGTATTATTTTCTTAGTTGTAGCCAGAATTTATCTCATACTTTGTTGTCCTTTTGTTGTTGTTCATTCTGTTCTTGTTGAAGGTCATAATATCTTCTCTTATGTCTCTGAGGATATTAATGACATTTTTGAGGATGTTTTTGTTTTTCACCCTTCATACTTTCTGCTTTCCCCAGTGGCATTTTTCCCCATTTATTTGTTTTGTTTTCTGCCTTAATATTAAAGACTTTCCTTAACTATCTAGTTTTTCTTGTCTAATTACATTAAAGAATGGACATACATAGTAACAATAGTTAACAACTATCAGAGGCTTAACCTATGCCAAACTCTGTTCTAGGTATTTTACATTTAATTCTCACAATAACCCCATAAAATAGGTTATCTGATTATTCCCATTTTGTAGATGAAGTATGACAGGTTAATAACTTGTCAGAGGCCTCATGTCCAGTGAATAATAGACCTAGGATTGCATCTGAGAGAGTTCAGATCCATAGTCTGTGCATATTACCACCATGCTGCAGCGTCTGCTTACGAACTTATACAGAGTGGTTGCAGGTCAGGTTGGTACTCGATGTCTTTTATTGTGATTTGATTAGACTCCCCTGTGCATATCCTGCCTGGCAGCTGGGGTTCTGGGATCTGATGGGGAAAGAAGGCTGAGGGTCTCAATGTTCAGTGCATGCATTTTCCCTTAATATAACACCTGCATTCAATTGGCAGTCTAGAGGCTTACAGGTTTACCCTCACCAGAGAACATGTCTCTGATCTTTTGAAGGGGTGGAGGACTGTCAGTGAATGGAATGTGCTAATTAGGGGAGGATATCTGGAAATGTAACTCCTTTTTTGTCTTTTTTAAAAAAATCTTTATTGAGATACAATTCACCCATTTCTAGTGTAAAACTCAATGGTTTTCAGTATATTCAGAGTTGTACAAACATCACCACAATCAAGTTTAGAATATTTTTGTCCCCCCAAAACAAAACTTTGCATTCATTAGCAATCACTCTCCATTGTCTTCCCTGCCCCTCCCGCAGCCCTAAACAACTACCAATCTGTTTTCTGTCTGTATAGATTTTGCCCATACTGAACATTTCATTTAATTAGAATCATACAATATGTGATTTTTTTTCTGACTGGTTTCATTCATTTGGGATAATGTTTTCAAACTTTATCTATGTGCCATGTATCAATACTTCATTCCATTTTTTTTATGACTGGATAACCCATTGTATGGATGCACCACATGCTATTTATCCATTCATTAGTTGATGGACATTTGGGTTGTTTACACTTTTTGACTATTATGAATAATGCTGCTATGAACATTCATGTATAAGTTTTTGTGTGGACATATGTTTTCAATTCTCTTGGGAGTGGAGTTGCTGGTACCTCTGGCTTTAGTCATTTGAAGAACTGCCAGATTGTTTTTCAAAGTGACTGTACCATTTTACATTTATAGTGGATGAGGGTTCTAATTTCTAACTACTTCTTAAATAGACTTTCAAGCAATGTTTAAGCCCTGCCTTCCCTGTTGCTACCTGCAGTATTGGGGGATCTGTGGAATGTTTCAGCTTTTCTCACTATTGGCTCAGCATGCGGTTATATCTCTTTCTACTTAGCCAATGTTTTATGCTGTTGCCTCTTCCCCATTCCCTTTTTCCTGGTAGAGGTACACTGTTTTTCTTTTTTATCTATTTGATCTCATTTCAATGAAGTTTCAGGATGTAGTAGAGGTAAATGCATGTGTTCAACCTGCCAGTTTAAACTTGAAATCTCTTCAGTTTTTCTTTCTTTTAATTTCATATACATTTTAATACATCTTATTGAAAACAACATTTAGAGTATAGTCCCACTTTATGAGGTGGTCTCTCTATCAATCTACCTTTCCCTATTTTATGTTTCCATATCATTTTTCTTTCCCTCTCTAACACATATATATGTGTACACACACACACACATACACACACACACACACACACACACACACATCTATCCATTTCTTCATTCCATCCCTATAGGCATAGAGAGAAGTTTGACATATTGTTCATCTGATACTAACAATGCTTATTTGTTGATAGGGTTGATAGGGTTTGGGGTAATTCTTTGCTTTCTACTTACTTTTCTGTATTTATTGTTTTTCAGAAAAATGATAAGCACGGGTCAATTTTATAACAATGATAAAATCATTATATTAAAAACTCCAAATTTGATGTCATGAAAGTTAAAGAGTAGAATGCCTCAAAGAGAGCATGAATAACAGCATGAAATACAGCAGAGAAGTTGAAGAGAACAAAGACTAAGAGGGGATCATTATTCCTCTAATTATAGGCTCTACATCTTTGTTATCATTTGACAACTTTAATTTTGTTCTTAGAGAGCATCAAATATATACTCTACATATACCATGTCATGCTTAAAAATAATAAATTATGAGATACTTATTGATGTCTCTAGAGGCTCATGTGCAACTCTTTCTGAGGTTAATGAAAACTGTATTTATAAAAATACAGCTATAATTTGGCCTAATTTCAGAATAGCATAAAAATAACACGAGAGAAAAATTTCTCATCTAAAAATCTTTGTATTTTCAGTATGACAAACACCAATATGAACACTCATAGCTTAAACATATTATGTCAATGGATAAATATTACTTGGGAGGAGAAATCCAGCACTATTCACTCAGGAAATTTCCTGAGTCCCAAGGGCAAAGTGAACTAGAGCTCAATAGGAGTAGGAAATAAATAAGAACAGTGACATTTTGTTAAGCATAAACTTCATTCTTCAGATTGGTTTAGTGTATATAGGATCACACCTTCCCAGTTCTGAGTCCGGGCCAAGCAAAAGCAAAATAGTCTGGTCACCTCCCAACAGAAAGTCAAAAGTAGAAATTCACTGCCTTGGACAAAGCCCTGAAATCCAAATCCTGATATTGCTCACCTCGAATAAAAGCAGACCAACGCCTCTACCCTCTACTTTCTTCCAGTGTTCTTTGTTTCTGTCACCATTTTTTCCTCCAATTCTAATTCCAGTTACTTCCTACACATCAATGAAATAAGCTGTTATGTATGACAGTGCAGAAAGGGGGATGCAGGAAGCACCAGAATCAACTTAACTTGGGATCTTTTAAAAATGCATATTGTCAGGCTGTACTCCAGACCTACTGAGTCAAAGTCTCTGGGGTGGAGCCCCAAAATATACATGTTTATTACTTCTCCATGTGAAACCTAGCAGTCTACAATATATATGAATAGCTTTTCCTGAATAATGTTGGGAGACTATATGAGTCCCTTTAATTTTTGCATATCTTATGAGCAGAGGCACTGATTGGCCTCTTCTGGATTCTCTTTTGTAGGGTGTTTATATGGTAAACAGCCTTGAAAGATAGAAATTGAAAGCCTCTGGAAAAGAAGGCATACTTGCTTACTGTCTAATACAGGCATCCTCAAACTACGGCCCGCAGGCCACATGCGAGTTTTGGCCTGTTTGTTTTTTTACTTCAAAATAAGATATGTGCAGTGTGCATAGGAATTTGTTCATAGTTTTTTTAAAACTGTAGTTCAGCCCTCCAGCGGTCTGAGGGACAGTGAATTGGCCTCCTGTTTAAAAAGTTTGAGGAACCCTGGTCTAATATAATAAAAATAATCACCCCCAATGGGGTAATGGGCAGATATGCTGACTTCCCATTATAAAAGATTCAGGTTCCCTAAGCTTGGGGTTCCTCAGCTATGAAGGTGCAGCATCCACCAGGGCCCCTCTGTGCCACCATATGGGACATGTAGTGTAAGAGGACTTGACACAAACATGATACTAATACTTCTGGCTGTGCTGTAATAAAGTCATCTGTCTCTAAATTGGGAGTCTCCTGTCCTCTGCCAGTATCTGTGAAACTGTGGCAGTCTAATTTGTCAGCTTGTAAGTAGGGTAAGATCCTAGATCCTTCACAGTTCTTGACAAATAGTTCTCCATTGACTTGAGTGGTACAAGGCATTTTTTTTTTTTGTTTTAGAAACCTATCACTTTAGGTTAGGACATTTAAATCTTCAGATGTTCTCTATTGAAACATAACATCTGAGAAGCATGACCTTAGCCATCACTCTGAATTAATTTTATCAGATGAACTAGCAGTCCTTGAGAAAATGAAAGTCAGTTTAAAAGAGTTGAGAGGTGTACATACCTTAAAGAGAAGTACAAAGGAGATGGTCAGCCTCAAAGAGGTGGCCTAGAATGGAAAAGGCCCAGAAGATACACATTTGTGCTCTGAAATTTTGCCTGGAGCCTGCTCTGCCAGTATCCATCTCAGCTGGACACACAATGCACACTGATTTCCTATAATTCCCTTCCTCATTCACAGTGAATCAAGGGCATCTGCTGGCAACACTGTGGATTCTCTTGTTTGCAAACAGCAAGTAAATATCATCCATTGTCTGAGCTTTTTGGAATGGAAGTTGTTATAACATGGGCAGTAAGAAGGTTTCCATGCAGTGAGAGAAGTTGAAGAAAAAAAGAGCTAATAAAACTGAGAAAAGGACAATAGGAGAATTTCTGTCATTACCACTTTGTTCGGAAGCAAAGTTGGCCTAAATCCATTCTTGGGAATTCTCTCATTTTGTTTAATGAATCCACATATGAAGTAACACACAGGTGATACACAAATATTTATTTTCAAGCATAAATCAGATCCTTAAGTTTAGAAGTACAATTCCAATGACTCAGAATGGAGCTTTGAGTTCATTGCACATTCTAATTAACTGAGCACTCACAATTAAATATGAAAACCAAAAATTTTGCATCTTCAATTGAGATATATGGTTTGGCAAATACATGTGTACCTATACAACAATAGAAAATGTGAAATTGAGTTAGTCCTGGAAAAGCCAGATGGTCACATACAGTTAAATCATACCCGTTTAAACAATATTAACATAATTAGAGATAAAATACATTTAGTGTTAAAATACAGAACATAATTTATCTGTTGATTCAAAGACTTCAGGGTCATAAGAACACTGATTAAAATTATTTTGAATCTTAAGCTATTTTAGTTTATATCTATTCTAGATAAATGGTGCTTCAATGGATACAGGTTTTAAAAAAAATTCTTTAAACTGTAGTTGTATTTTCTGTCTGAATTATTCTCCAAGAAATGATACAGAGTTTTACTGGAGAGCTTTCTACTACATTTAAGGGGTTCGTTGCAAATTCTTAATTTCTGATTTGGAGTCTGTATCAGATGGATTTGCAAGGTAACCTATATAATGGTAACATTAATAATAATAAAAATAATACAGATTGTCAGTGAAAATCCTGTCTATCCTGCCTACATATTATCTCTTCATTTTGTTTACCTGCTGTCCTGCTATGCAATAGTTACACTCTCCGAACTTGGGCAGTTTGGTAAAGGAGTTTTTAAGCAGCAAAGTCCCTTATTTATTATAATTGCACTGGTGATAGTAAACATGGAAAACTAACAGAATCCTTATGACTGAATTCATTGGGTCACAAAGGACTCTAAGGGAAGCATTATAGGCCAAGAAAAAAGCTTCAGAAATGTGTAAAGTTTAATCAGCACCTTGTGTTACATTTAAAGTTCACCAGTTTCTTAGGTTGGTATTCTTAACTTCAGAGGACTATGGTATTTGAGAATAATACTTGAAAGGTTTATGTCTTTGTATACCATGTCCACAAATTTATTCATTCGTTTAGTCAACAAATATTCATTGGATTCCTCCTATGCATAGCACTTGATGAACATTAGGGACAAAAAGATTGAGACCAAAATTCCTGCTCTTGAGTAGCTGAAATATTTGGCAGGAAGACAATGATCTAAACAAATTATTACTATATATAATGGTAAATGCTATAATAAAAATATAGACAAAATTTCATGAAACAAAAGAGAGAATTAGTAATTTAGCCTAGGGATAGGACTAACAAAGGAGATAACATCTGATATCTGAAAAGGGAACAATGTTCAGGATCATCCTAGAAAGTATAAATTACTTATTTTTGTAGCAGCAAGAATAGAAGTAGCAAGAATATCAAGTAACTATTAGTTATAGGGCATTTATTAACTGCCAAGCAAAACACTAAACATTTGACATGGACTATCTTATATCCACCAACCAAAATGATAGATATTATTACTACCATTTTACAGAGGGGCAGATTGAAACTTTAGGAAGTGAAGATCACACAGGTAGGAAACAGGAAATTTTTCATGAATGAGTGAATGGAATTATACAACATTCATAAATCTGAAATTGAAGTGTCTAACCATCAAATTATAATATTTTAAGAGAGATAATATGAGTGGTACAACATTGTCCAAACAACTGTCATGGCATAAGCAATTTCAAGTTTTCTTTGGAAGGAATCAGGAGCTCTTCCTCCTGGTCTTCCTTTAGGAAAGGTAGCTCTCAGCATTCATTTCTACCAATTATATCAACTTTTCCTCACAGTGTAATCTCCTGAGTGAGATGGAGACAATTTCACTTACCTACATTGGCTCAATCAAAATGGGCTTTCTTTGTTTTCTTGTGCCTGAATATAATTTTTCTACTTTAAAAAATAGGGTTTTGAATGTAAACAACCCCTCTTGTTTGTACATAGAACATTATAAAATGACTATTTCCTATGTCCTTACTTTGTAAATTTCTTTCCTGGTGGTATTACATTTTCCCAACCTACATTTCACCAAATGTTTGGTCACTTCCCGTGTACTTCATTCAATAAACATCTGTTGAATTCTTAGATTCAGTCACATCTATTATAATTATCTTTTAATCCTTAAACTAACTTTCTGAGGTGGGTGTTATTAATCTTATTTATAGATGGGATACTTGGGCTTGGACAATTTGATGTATGGTTCAAGGTCACACTTGTTCAAGGTCATAGAGTCAGCAGAGAAAAGATTAGAATTCGAATATTTTGACACCATGTCCCCTGTTTGTTCCACGAGACCAGTGGATCTCCTTATAAATTGAGTGAGAATATCCCTCCCATGACATGGCCAAGATAAAACTGGAACACATTAATCAATTCAAGATGGTCAATATCTGATTGTATCAAAAGGATTGGCCTAGCAAATGATGTTATGGGGTAAAGTCAATGTGGGTTATGGTAATCGGGGATTGGAATTGGCTGGGGAGAGGGGTTGGAATAAGAATAAAAGGAAGGCTTGCTTGACTGGAGGAAAAATATCAGCAAATATGTTGAGTTGTGGCTAAGCATATGATCTGGGACAAATAAGAGGTCTTCCTAATGTAAAGCATTGCAATTATTTCATGGATAAGTTTCTTAATGCTATTAATATCACCTTGAATACTTTCTGGACTATGATGGTATGAAAATAATCAAACAAAGCCTAGAGTGAGAACCTGTAGACTTTTAAAAAAACATATTAAAGTACAGAAAACTAGAATGGTAATGGTGGCTACTTAATTTGACAGTTGGTTGACCATGAACATATAGAAACACAGGATTATGGACTTAATGCAGGTTAAGCAAGGTATATTTGATGGCATGTATACACCACAAAAATATGATCTTACTTTGTTTTTAATCTTATCTCAGTGAATACAAGCATATTAAATATTCCACTTGCGATCATTTTTCTCAGCAGTTCATCCATTGACATGCACACACATGCATGTGAGCAGATGTTTTCTAGTACCTTTGGCAGAAGAATTTAATGCCTTGTACACATCACACCTGCCATGTCATGCTTATTGATTGAACGATTCAGCTCACTGAAAGGTACTGGGTGAGATATTAATTTTAAAATGAAAGCCTTCACATCTGCTAATGCCTGCCAGTCTCTGGAGTGAATGTGCCATTCGAGCCAACGGAAGTGGGCAGAAGCAGCCTTCATGGGTAGGGCTGACAAGTTATTTTGAGTCTACTGAATTACCTTTATTGTTGCCCCATACTTATAGGCAGACCTCTTCTTCCATTAAACTCCAGCGCTCACGGTACTTCTGAAAATAGCTCTAGTGCTTTGGAACCTGTCTTCCTGGATTTTCGCATAAATGGAATATTTGTGGTAGTTGAGTGATAAATGGTGAGATAATGGTGTTTTACAGGCAGTGAAATGACAAGGTCAGTTTTAATTAAGCTGAGATCAACCTCAGTCTGTATTGCACACTTCTGATTAGGTTATTTCAAATTAACATAAGTTTTTGGAGACTTCGCTGAAGTCAGTGGTGTTAAACACCAGCTGTGCTGGCAGAGAAGCGTGGGATATGAGAAGGAGATAGCATTCACATTGAAATTAGCACTTGGCACAATATAATTCTCTGATTGCAAACTATGTGGAGTTGCCTGTGCTAATTGGTTGATTTTATTTGAAGCAGATGTTGTTAGCTTTCCCACTAATGATCTGGAGAGAAATTCTTTTGAAAGACATGCCATGTTAGGATCTCTGCAGTATAATAAGCTAATTACAACTTTAAGTACTTGCAGTAATTAGCACAATGTGTATAAAGTGTTCCTGATCTTTTCACCCTGCCGCATTATTGTCAGGGCAGCTTGAAAAACAAAAAGGAATGCTAGCTGGATTGAGTCTCCCTGGTCTAGCCTCTTCATTTCCCAGACTTTTGCACTAAAGAGATAATGAACTCGACTTAAATCCTTCTCTTTCAGGCATGCCAAAAAGGTTTAGGACCAACCCCCACCCTACAACGCCCCAAAAATGGAGAGTGAAATTTGCCAAACTAAATGTTGCCTCAAACACATATGTTTTTAAGGCCTGTGAGATCTTCAAACGTTAGCAAACTGAAGTATAGTATTTGAGGATACCATTAGCATATTTATTTCATGTTCATTTATTTTATTGTTTACCAATGCAGTCCAGGGATCAAACCTATATTTGATTTGAGAATATCGTCCCACCACACTTCCAAGTTAAACCTCAAACTTCTCTGTATAGAAACCTTTAAGTGCTTGATATTTGTGTAAGCCTAAAGTCTAGTCTCTCTATATTTTTCAAAACTAAGTTGTTACAGATACATATTTTGCTAATACTGGTTATGAGAGTGCAGACACAATAGGAGTATACATGAGGAGTGTGAGAAAAACAGAAAAAAATGAGTTGGGCAAAGAATTGACAGAGGCATATTCTTAATATAGCAAGCAAAGTCCAGAAGGTAGTAAGTGCTATTATAGGAGTGAAACTGACATTTGACGCTGGTGACTAAAATCATAGTACCTTTAAGAGGAAGCTAAGTTGATCAGTAGACGATAATTTAAAGTAAAATGTCACCATTTAAATAATTCTTTGTGGCCTTTTAAAAGAGGTTTGAAGTTTGGAGTTTTAAGATCTAATATTTGAGATAGATGTTTAAGAGTAAAAATGCAGGCATTCATAACAGAGCTTTCTATTGAAACAGGTGAACATATTTAGCTTTTATGTTTATGATGGCTCCTTCTTTGGTTTCAAGATACTTCTGGGAGAGTCACAGACTAAAAAAATTTCTCCTTTTAAAGTACCTTTGAAGAAGTTGGCTGGCTCATGCCCCTTGGCTCTAATTTCTGGAAAGTAAGTAACCTGATCTCATATTCTGAACTTGCTGCAGAAACGGAGTAGAAAATTCCCTTATGTGCATCTCTAGTGCTGTTGTCACCTTGGTTCTGGGATCGAAAGCTGGGATTTCTGTGGTTGCTGGATTTATACCTACTTCCAGTGATATAGAATTTCACAAGTTCAAAGCCAGCCTCCTGATAACTTCAGTTATATCCTAAAGGGAGGAGGAGTCAAAAATATCACAGGTTAGAAAAGCAAAGATAGAGAGGGCTGGTAGAGATTTGCCCTCTCAAATTACTAGAAGAAAGGAAGGTTGTAGGTTTAAGGGGATCCAAATACACGAAACATTCCATATAAATATAAATAAACACTTTGGGGTTATGAAACTTTATTGACACAAGTAATGAGAATTATACAAACATACTTTGTACTTTTTTCCTAAGTCTACAGAGCCTCAAGTGCTCAGTGGAACCCAATAAGAGAAGTAATTATGTTCAGGCAAAACATTCAAGAACAGAGTTTAGACCTAATACTGACATTTTACATTTGGCACAGCATCTGGCATGTCTTAGGCATATTTATCATGATAAATGGTGAATGGATGAATGTGTTTTAGTGAAAAGTTAACGACCCATTCTCTGTCACTGTCCTGAAGTTGGGTGTGTTTCCACACCTCTGGAAGTGTTATCATGAATTGAAACTACTCAAAGTGCCATATATCATTATTTGTCTAAACAGTCTCAAGAAACTTGTGGGTGCTTTAGTACAAAAGGTTAAAGGCACACAATGGGCATTTGGGGTTTTGACATATAGCATCCTTATTGATAGAATTTAAAAGTCTTACTTGGCTATGAAAGGGATCCACCCACTTAGCAATGGAGCATGTGTTAGAGTAACATGAACTTATTTGACAATAAACCAATACATTTACATTGTTTTGTCGCTAAGGATCTTTGTTGTTATCTTGTTTTTATTTACTTAAAACCAAAGTTTCTATTACTCCTAATATAATACCATGGTCATAGAAATATAAACTAGAGTCCTAACAGTATTGTTTTTTGCTCTTACTATACATAACCTGCATTTTCCTAATGTTGAGAAAACTAGAAGTTGTCAAACTATTGCTAGATGCTTGAGATATAATGTATATACACACACAAATGTTACATTAGATATTGTTAGATATAGAAGCATATATAACATATATACATCACATTATATATTATAAATTATCATATAAGATCTTAATATGTATATATATATATTTATCATTTTTTAGAAGAGATCACTATTGAAAGACTGTAATCAAATGATTAATTTTATAATTTTATTATATTCTGATAACATTTATTTGGAGAGTTAATGGCTAATCCATGACTTTTTTCCTATAATTTTTAATGAAAAGAAAATAGTCTGACATACAGAAGGACAAACTGACTTTTTAAACTCTAGGGCTGAGTTTTCCTAAAGAGAAGGTCCCAGCTTTCAGAGAAATCAGCAGGTTGAAAGATGACCTTTCATAATGGATCTGCCCACTGCCAGCCTTCTGTGTTCCAACATGCCACTCCACTGTCCTGTCAGGCTCTAATGAAGCATGTAACCCTATGTGACTTATTCCTGAGATGCCAGCAGAAACGATCATTTCTTTTACTTCCAAATGTACAAAGTGGGGATGAGACCCTTATTTGATTATTAGAAAAAAATTAAAACTAACTCCAGATTTTAACATCAAAGAATTGATATTTGATCTTTAAGAAGATACAGCAATTGCATGTTAAAATCAATTTCATTTAAGACTTTTTAAAAATTCAATCTCATGCCTTCATTTTTGTATGTCATTGATTGTCAGGATAGGGCTAAATAATATCATTTTGAAGAACAGATTTCCCCCCATTTCATAATACATATTTTTCTTCTTTTGCCATAAAAAGCTTGAAAAACAAACTCCCTGAGGCACCAGAAGCAGGAGCAAGTGGGGTGGTTTGGCTGCAGACCAGAGCAGCACAATGGGTTTCTGCTTCCTTTCTGTTCATCGCTTTCCCCTTCCCTCCAAAGCACACACAAAGCTCTGCATGACTTTCTGGTTTAAGGCTCCAGTTTGGCAATTTTTTCCACTGTGTGTTGGGAAGAAATTGAAATGCAAAATTATATCCCCTGAAACAATCATATTGTTTAGGGGGCATAGGAAGAAGGAGAGAAACAGGGATGAGTTTTTTCTTAAATAAAAGGGGAGGGGGATGCCATGAGCCATAATACCCATCCCTTGCTGCTCCATGAACCTCTCTGCTTTTTTTTTTATAACTCTTATTTAATTTTGCAAAAAAGTATCTTAACTACTGAGAAAATTGTGCAGAGGAAAGAAAATTTCTTCCTGATGAGGGATTATGCTCAGCAGAGATGCAATAGTATACTGTGTTGCTTGTTTCTATCTGCTATTTTCTCTCCTCTGGGCACACCCCATTTCACATATACATCTAGTAAGTCTTTGGGTTGAGAGTTTAGCAGACTCAGAGCAGAGAAGGGGTGATTTCAGCTCTAGTTGTAGCCCGTAATGGAGCTGGGAGAGAAGGTTTCAATATTCCTTCAAGGAAGTTGAAAATGACTAATGCGATGACTAACAGTAACATCTAAAACAAAGTATAGCTCTGCACTACAGTAAGAATGAGTGACCTTCTTGGCTTGGAAGAGGAGGCAAGAGGGCGGAGGAATCTTTGGGAGGAAGATTTCAGAACAAATAGACCTATAATGTTGGTATTTAAATGCAATTTACTCATTCGCTTCAGTAGATAAAATCTTAATACATGTGTCATCTGTGGGCAGAGCCTGAAGAATTATAAGCATTAATTTGTTTTAAATAATTTGAAAAAGAACAGTTTTATTAAACATCTAAGTAAAAATTTAAAATAAATCTCTTTATCTCTCAGAAAATAATCTCTGCCTACAGGTCTTTTTTTTTTTTTTTTTAAATAGGCTTTATTTTTTAGAGCAGTTTTAGCTTCACAGAAAAATTGAGCACAAGGCACAGAGATTTCCCATTGACCCCTTGACCCCACATGCACAGGCTCCTCCACTGTCATCCCCTACCAGAGTGATATATCTGTTACAATTGATGAACCTACATTGACACATCATTATCGCCCAAAGTCCACAATTTACCTTAGGGTTCACTCTTGTTGTGTATTTTGTGGGTTTGGATAAATGTATAATGACATGTATCTACCATTATAGTATCACACAGTATAGTTTCACTACCCTAAAAATCCTCTGTGCTCTGCCTATCTACCCTCTTACTACCTAATCCCTGGCAGGTCTTTTTTTAATGGTTAGCTTTTAAAATGATAAATAATGTTTTTTTCCTCAAGATGGTTGGCTAGAAGCATTTCATGCATTCCTCATCCACTGAGAAGAACCAAAACAATGTATAGACAATCACATTTCGAATGCATTACACAAGAGAGAACACGGGAGGGAGTTCAACAGAAAAGTGACAGGAAACATCAACAACTAGGAAGGAGAAAGAAAAGAGGCAGGACTGGCAGGGAGCTGGGAGTGACTCCTCAATATGGGGAAAAGGTGAATGAGACTTTCTACAATCCATTTTCCCACTGGGGAATTATATAATTCAGGCCAAAGATGAGCAGTTTGACCTTCCCGAGAGCTAAATTTAAAAATTAGGGAACTGCCAGGAGACTATGAGAAGGAGCAGCTCTAGGGAGGGAACTCACCCTGGGTCCAATGCCCTTTCTGAAACCTAAGTCACTACATCAAGATGCCATTTTAGATCCTACCTTTTAATAAACTGTGTGCTATCCTGGGACCCAGCAGAACTGGTACTAGGTGTTAGGGAAATTTGGGCTATTGCTTGCAGAACTGGGGCACGAGTCGGGAGTGGGCTCCCATAGCCAGGACTAAGTGAGCATGGTTTGGGCTGTGGCTGCAGGTGCTGGGGAGTGGGACTTGAGTAGGATAAAAGTTGCTATGGAGGTTTGGTCTTGGGATGAGTGGAGGCTCCTACATCCCAGAGCTGAGTTGAGTGCTAGGCTTGGACTGCTGGGTCTGATGCGTCAGCCAGGTCTACTGTGACAGCTGGGACTAGAGGCTAGGATGTGAGAGAGGATGTGCATCCCCCACCTGCCAGCTAAGGCTGTGGTCTCTGGAGCCAGCCCTCCCACCCACTGTGGCAGGACCTCAACACAACAGCTCTGCCCCTCATCCCAGCATTCTGTCAAGGGTCTAAGGATTGCCATGCCCTCACCCATCATGGCCAGTGCATGCACTTGCGATTGGGGGACATAAGCACGAGCCTGTTGGGTCCAGTTCTGCCCAGCTTTGCCACTCCCTCCCCCTACCATTAGATATAGTGGATGGTTTGAGGTCTTGGGGATTGCATAAGCCAATCCACCAATCCACCACCTGTGGCACTGGAGTACTCTCCCAGGGTCCTGAGGTTGGGCCTAAACACCCTACTACTACCACCGCAGCTGGCTCCTAATGGCAAGTACTACCTGCTGGTTTGGAGGCAGGCCTGCACAGCCCATCACAACTACTCCCAACACAAGCACACAGTGCTTGGGAGCCAGAAGAACATCTCACCACTGCTACCATAATCGTCCACATCACACCAGCCATCCAGGGGTTCCATCACCTGCCTGGTTCATTGCTACCAAAATTTCCATTTAAGAAAGCTACCCAGAGGCCCAAGAGTCAGTCTGTCTGAAACTACCAACACAGGTGTTAGCATACTCTGCCCTAGGGCACAATGATATACATGCTTACCCTGCCAACACTACCACTAAAACATGAAGATGGGCCCATCTGGCATTCCAGTCCCCAGCACAACTTCACCACATTGTCTATTAATAACCATATCCTAACATACCAAGGAAAACACAGATACCACTAATGCCATTTATAGCCAATGAAATCACATAGATAATTTCACTGCTGTGTGCACCCAGAAGCAAAAGGACTACCCAATCAAAACCACAGACACATCTTCATAAAAAGTCCCTCCCACCAATGAAAGTAGATTCAAAAATAGGAAGAAGCAACTGTTATACCAGGTGCACATATATCAATGTAAATACATAGGAAACATGAAAATGCAAGGAAATAAGACACTCCCAAGGGAACACAATAATTCTCCAGCAATAGATCTTAACCAAAAATAAATTCTGATAATCTAAGATAAAGAATTCAAAATATTGATTTTAAAGAATCTCAATAAAATGTAAGAGAAACCCAAAACCAATACAAAGAACTCAGAAAAACATTTCAGGATATGAATGAGAAATTTACCCAGAAAATAGATTTTTTTTTCAAAAAACCCCAGAAATTCTGTAACTGAAGAATTCATTTAGGGAAATACAAAGCACAGGTAAAAGCTTCAATAATAGACTAGACCAAGCAGAAGAAAGAATTTTACGACTTGAGGACAGGTCTTTTGAAATAATCCAGTAAGACAAAAACAAAGAAAAAAAGAATAAAAAAGAACTAATAAAGCCTTTGAGATTTTTTGGGACAACATAAAACAATCAAATATTGGAATAGTCAGTATCAACAAAGGCAAAGAGAGATCAAAAGGTTTAGAAAACTTTTTAAATGAAATAATAGATGAAATCTTGAAAACTCTAGCAAGAGGTTTGGACATCCAGATACTGGAGGCTCAGCATCCCCAAACAAATACATCACAAAACACTCTTTGCCACAGCACACTATAATCAGACTATCTAAAGTCAAAGTGAATTCTAAAAATCAGCAAGAGAAAAGTGTCTAATAACCTATAAAGGAAATCCCATGAGACTCAACAGACTTCTCAGCAGAAACCTTACAGACCAGAAGAGAATAGGATGATACATTCAAACTGCTAAAAGAAAAAAGTCCCTGCAACTCAAGGATACTATATCCAGCAAGATTAACTTTCATACATGAAGGAGAAATAAAGTCTTCTCCAGATACGCAAATGCTGAGGGAATTTTTCGCCCCTAGACTGGCCCTGCAAGAAATTCTCAGGGTAGTCCTACACTTGGAAGTGAAAGGATGACATTTAGTCTTATGAAAACACACAAAAGTATAAAACTCACTGGTAAAGTAATCACACATAGGAGGAAGAGAAAGGAGTCAAATGGCACCACTATAGAATTCAACCAAACCATAATGGCAAATAAAGAAAGAGAAAGAAACAAAGAATTTATAAACTGAATACAAAACAATTAGCAACAATTAGCAATATAAAGGAACAAAATCTCACAGGTCAATAATAACCTAGAACATAATTGGATTAAATGCTCCACTTAAAAGATATATAATGGCTGAATGGATAAAGAAATATGATCCAACTATATGCTGTGTACCAGAACTCATCTTGTCTATAAAGAAACATACAGACTGGAAGGGGTGGAAAAAGATTTTCCACACAAATGGAAACCAAAAGTGAGCAGGAGTAGACATACTTATATCAGACAAAACAAACTTTAAGCCAAAAACAGTCAAAAAATAAAAGAAAGTCATTATATAATGATAAAGGGATTAATTCATCAAGAAGATATAATAATTCTAAATGTATATGCACCACACACTGGAGCACCCAGATTCATGAAACAAATATTACTAGAGCTAAAGAGATAGACACACACACACACACAAAATAAATAAATAAAAAAAAATTAAAAAAAAAGAGATAGACAGCAACACAATGATAGTAAGGGAGTTCAACACCCCACTCACAGCATTAGACAGATTATCTAGACAGAACATCAACAAAGAAACGTTGGACTTACACTGAAATTTAGACAAAAGGGACATAACAGACATTTACAAAACATTCTGTCCAACAACTTCAGAATATATTAACAAATTCTTTCTATCAGCACATGGAACATTCTCTGAGATAGATCATATATTAGGCTACAAAACAAGTCAACAAGTTTTTAAAAATCAAAATCATATCAAGTGTTTTCTCAGACCACAGTGGATTAAAACTAGAAATTAATACCAAGCAGAACTTTGGAAACTATACAAATACATGCAAATTAAAGAACATGCTCCTGAATGATAACTAGGTCAAAGAAGAAGTTAAGATGGAAATAAAAAAATTTTTTGAACCAAAGAAAATGGAAACACAACATACCCAAATCTGTGGGATGCAGTAAAAGCAGTACTAAAGGGAAGTTTAAAGCATTAAATGCTTACATAGAAAAGTAGAAAGATTATAATTTAACAATCTAATGATATACCTCAAGGAACTAGAAAAGCAAGAATAAACCAAACCCAAAATTAGAAGGAAAAAGGAAATAACAAAGATCAAAGTAGAATTAAATGAAATAGAGACTAAAAAACAATACTAAGGATCAATGAAACAAAAAGTGGTTTCTTAGAATAAACAAAATGTATAAACTACAAACTTGAGTAGCGAGGAAAAGAAGACAAAAGACCCAAATAAACAAGATCAGAAATGAAAAAGGGGACTTGACAACTGATACCAGAGAAATACAAAAGACCATCAGAGACTATTATGAACAACTATATGCTGCAAACTAGAAAACCTAGAGGAAATGGAATTCCTGGAAACATACAACCTACCAAGATTGAATTAGGAAGACAGAAAACCTGAACAAACCAATAATGAGTAGTGAGATTGAATCAGTAATAAAAAATCTCCCAACAAAGAGAAGCCCAGGACCAGATGGATTCACAGTCGAATTCTACCAAATGTACAAAGAAGAACTAGTACCAATATTCCTGAAACTATTCCAAAAATTGAGGAGTAGGCCATTCTCTCTCACTCATTCTATGAGGCTAATATCATTCTCATACCAAAATCAGGAGAGGACAAAACAAAAAAGAAAAGAATAGACTGGTATCCCTGATAAATTCAGATGGAAAAATCCTCAAAAAAATACTAGTAAACTGAATCCACTAGCATATCAAAAAGATAATACACAATGATCAAATGAGTTTTATACCAGGGATGCAAGGATGTTTCAGCATACGCAAATAAATAAATGGACTACATCACGTAAACAGAATCAAGTATACAAACCATATGATCATCTCAATAGATGTAAGGAAAACATTTAATAAAACCATCTTTTCATAATAAAAACCCTCAACAAACTAAGCATTGAAGGAGCATGCCTCAAAATAATAAGGTCCATATATGACAAACCCATAGCCAACATCATACTGAATGGGAAAAGTTGAAAGAATTTCCTTTAAGACCTGGAACAAGAAAAGGATGCCCACTTTTACCACTTCTATTAGCTATAGTACTGGAAGTCCTGGCCAGAGCAATCAGGCAAGAGAAAGAAATAAAAGGCATCCAAATTGGCACATAGGAAGTCAATTATCCCTGTTCACTGAATGTATGATTTTATATCTAGAAATACCTAAAGACTTCACCAAGAAAACTCTTAGATTTGATAAATGAATTAAGTAAAGTTGTAGGATACAAAATGAACATACAATAATCAGCATTTCTATACACCAATAATAATATAGCTGAGAAAGAAATTAAGAAGGCAAGCCCATTTACAATAGCTACAAAAAATAAAATACCTAGGAATGTATTTAACCAAGGAGGTGAAAGATCTCTAAAGGAAAACCACAAAACACTGATAAAAGAAATTGTAGATGACATAAATAAATCAAAAAACATCCCATGCTCATGGATAAGAAGAATTAATATTATTAAAATAACCAACCTTCTAAAGCAATCTACAGATTCGATGTAATTACTATCAAAATTCCAATATAATTTTTCACAGAATTAGAAAAAAAATCCTAAAATTCACAAGGAACCTAAAAAGAGTCCGAATAGTGAAAGCAATCCTAAGCAAAAAGAATAAAGCTGGAGGCATCACATTACCTGACTTCAAATTATATTACAAGGCTATAATCACCAAAGCAGCATGGAAATGGTATAAAAATAGGCGTATACATCAACAGGACAGAATAGGGAACTAGAACAAGAATATACACTGGGGAAAGGACATCCTTTTCAATAAATGGTGCTGGGAAAATTGGATAACCACATGCAGAAGAATGTAACTGGACCCCTACCTCTTACCATATACAACAATCAACTCAAAGTGTATTAAAGACTTAAATGTAAAACCTGGAACTATGAAAATACTAGAAGAAAACCTGGGGAAAACTCTTGTGGACATTGGTCTAGGGAAAGAACTTCTGAATAAAACTTGAAAAGCACAGGCAATAAAAAATAGACAAATGGGACTTAATTAAACTAAAAACTTCTGCACAGCAAAAGAAATAATCAAGAGAGTGAACAAACAATCTGCAGAATGAGAGAAAATATTTGCAAACTATTCATCTAATAGGGGACTACTATCCAGAGTATACAAAGAACTCAAACAACTCGACAGACAGCCACAAATAATCCTATTAAAAAGTAGGGAAAAGATATGAATAGACATCTTTGAAAAGAAGACATACGGATGGCCAACAGGTATGTGAAAATGCTCAAATCTCACTGATCATCAGAGAAATGCAAATCAAATCCACAATGAGATATCATTTTACCCCAGTCAGAATGGCTATTGTCAAAAAGAGGGGAAAAAAACAGATGTTCATGAGGAGGTGGAGGTAAGGGAACTCTTATACACTATTGGTAGGAATGTAAGTTAGTAAAACTTTTATTAAAAAACAGTATGTAGGTGCTACTCAGTTAATACCAGTTTGCTGGAGAATATATCTGGTGCTTGTTTTTCCATTCTTGGGATACTTCACTTAGTAGTATGGGTTCCAGCTCTAACCAGGAAAATATAAGGTGTGCTATGTCACCATTGTTTCTTAGAGCAGAGTAGTACTCCATGGTATACATATACCACATTTTATTAATCCATTCTTGGATTGATGGGCACTTGGGCTGTTTCCACAGCCTTGCAATTATGAATTGTGCTGCTATAAACATTCGAGTGCAGGTGTCTTTTTTGTAGAGTGTCACTGGATCATTTGGGTAGATGCCCAGCAATGGGATTGCTGGATCAAATGGTAGATTCACTTGTATCGCTTTAAGGTATCTCCATATTGCTTTCCACAGAGGTTGAACTAGTTTGCAGTCCCACCAGCAGTGTAGGAGTGTTCCTCTCTCTCCGCAACCACGCCAGCATTTATTGTTTGGAGATTTTTTGATAAAGGCCATTCTCACTGGGGTTAAGTGATATCTCATTGTGGTTTTGATTTGCATTTCCCTGGTGATTAGAGATGTTGAGCAGTTTTTCATATGTTGGCCATGCTTCTGTCTTCTTTAGAAAAATTTCTGTTCAAGTCCTTTGCCCACTTTTTAATGGGGTTATTTGATTTTTTCTTCCTGATTTTCGTGAGTTCTAAGTATATTCTAGTTATCAGTCCCTTATTGGATGCATAGGATGCAAAAATTTTCTCCCATTCTGTAGGTTGTCTGTTTACTTTCATGACTATTTCTTCGGCTGTGCAGAAGCTTTGTAGTTTGATCATGTCCCATTTATTTATTTTTGTTGCTGCTGTGATTGCCTTTGGGGACTTCTTCATAAACTCTTTGCCCAGGCCGATGTCTAGGAGAGTGTTTCCAACTTTTTCCTCTAGAGTTCTAATAGTTTCATACCTTAGGTTTAAGTCTGTTATCCAGCGTGAGTTGGTTTTTGTGAGGTGAAAGGTGTGGGTCCTGTTTTAGCCTTCTACAGGTGGCTATCCAGTTTTCCCAGCACCATTTATTGAAGAGGGATTCTTTTCCCCAGTGTATGTTTTTGTCTGCTTTATCAAAGATTAGATGGCTATATGAGGATGGTTTTATATCAGGATTCTCACATCTGTTCCACTGGTCAATGTTCCTATTTTTGTGCCAATACCATATTGTTTTAATTACTACAGCTTTGTAGTATAGTTTGATATCTGGAATGTTAATGACTCCCATTTTGTTTTTGTTGCCTAGAATTGCTCTTGATTTTCGGGGTCTTCTTTGGTTCCATACAAAGCCTAAAATTATTTTTTCTATATCTGTGAAGAATGCTGATGGGATTTTAATAGGTATTGCATTGAATCTGTAGATCAGTTTGGGTAGTATAGACATTTTGATGATATTGAGTCTGCCGATCCACGAGCATGGTATGGATTTCCATCTGTTTACTTCCTCTGCTATTTCCTTCTTAAGTGTTTCATAGTTCTCCCTGTAGAGGTCTTTTGCGTCCTTGGTTAAGTATATTCCTAGGTACTTTAATTTCTTTGTTGCTATTGTGAAGGGAATTGAGTCTTTGATTTGGTTCTCAATTAGATTGTTGTTGGCGTATATGAATGCCTCTGATTTCTGTGTATTGATTTTGTATCCTGAGACTTTACTGAATTCATTGATCAGTTCCAGGAGTTTCTTGGTTGAATCTTTGGGGTTTTCTAGATACAATATCATATCATCAGCAAACAGTGAAAGTTTGATCTCTTCTGCCCCTATTTGGATACCTTTGATTCCATTTTCCTGTCTCATTGCTGTAGCCAAGACTTCCAGCACTATGTTGAACAGAAGTAGAGATAGTGGGCAGCCTTGTCTGGTTCCAGTTCTAAGTGGGAATGATTTCAATCTTTCCCCATTCAGTATGATGTTGGCTATGGGTCTGTCATATATGGCTTGTATCGTTTTTAGGTATGTCCCTTCTATGCCTATTTTCTTAAGTGTTCGTATCATGAAAGGGTGTTGAATTTTGTCAAAAGCTTTTTCTGCATCTATTGAAAGAATCATGTGGTCTTTGTTTTTGCTTCTGTTTATGTGGTGAATTGCATTTATAGATTTACGTATGTTGAACCATCCCTGCATCCCTGGGATGAAGCCCACTTGGTCGTGGTGGATTATTTTTTTGGTAAGTGTCTGGATTCGGTTAGCTAAGATTTTGTTGAAAATTTTTGCATCTATATTCATTAGGGATATTGGTCTGTAGTTTTCTTTTTTTGTTGCAACCTTTCCTGGTTTGGGTATCAGAGTAATATTCGCTTCATAAAAGGTGTCGGGGAGGTTTCCGTTCTTCTCGATGTTGTGGAATAGTTTCTGCAAGATAGGTACTAGTTCTTCTTTGTAAGTGTGGTAAAATTTGGGTGTGAAGCCATCTGGACCGGGACTTTTCTTTTTAGGGAGATTTTTAATTGCTGTTTCTATTTCAGCTGTTGAGATTGGTCTGTTCAGGGAATCTATTTCTTCCTGGTTGAGCCTAGGGAGGCTGTGTGTTTCTAGAAATTTGTCCATTTCCTCCACATTTTCCAGTTCGTGTGCATAAAGATTTTTGTAGTATTCATAAATTGTATCTTGTATCTCTTTGGGATCAGTTGTGATATCTCCTTTTTTGTTCCTGATGGAGCTTATTAGAGATTTCTCTTTTCTGCTTTTCGTTAGCTTAGCCAATGGTGTGTCAATTTTGTTTATTTTTTCAAAGAACCAACTTTTTGTTTTATTAATCTCCTGAATAGCTTCCCTGTTTTCAATTTCGTTTAGTTCTGATTTGATCTTGTTGATTTCACTTCTTCTGCTGGGTTTGGGGTTGGTCTGTTCTTCTTTTTCCAGCTCTTTGAGTCGTTTCACTAGATTGTCTATTTGTGATCTTCTTGACTTTTGCTTATAGGCATTTATGGAGATAAACTTTCCTCTCAGAACTGCTTTAGCTGTGTCCCAGAGGAGTTGAAAACTTGTCTCTCCATTGTCATTGTCTTCATAGAATTTTTTTATTTCTGTCTTGATTTCTTCTTTTACGAAGTAATCATTTAGTAGGAGGTTGTTTAATTTCCACGTTTTTGTGTAGAAATGTGAGTTTCTGTTAGGGTTGATTTCTAGTTTTATTCCACTGTGATCTGAGAAGGTACATGTTATGATTTCTATTTTTTAAAATTTCTTGAGACTTTCTTTGTGTCCTAGGATATGGTCAATCTTAGAAAATGTCCCGTGAGCTGATGAGAAGAACGTATATTCAGTGGATTTTGGGTAGAATGTTCTGTAAATGTCAGTCAGGCCCAATTGTTCTAGAGTTTTGTTTAAGTCCATTATTTCTTTATTAATTTTCTGTTTGGAGGATCTGTCTTGTGCCGTCAGTAGGGTGTTGAAATCTCCAGTGATTATGGAGCTGCTATTAATCCATTTGCTTAGCTCCAGTAAGGTTTGCTTTATGAATCTGGGTGCACCTAAGTTGGGTGCATATATATTTAAAATTGTTATCTCTTCTTGATGAACTGTGCCCTTCACCATTATATAATGACCCTCTTTGTCTTTCACTACTTTTGTTAGTTTAAAAACTAAATCGTCTGAAATTAGAACTGCCACACCAGCCTTCTTTTGGCTTCTATTTGCTTGGAATATTGATCTCCACCCTTTTATTTTTAGTCTATATGCATCCTTGCAGGTTAGATGTGTTTCCTGAAGACAGCATATACTTGGCCTGTATTTTCTTATCCATTCAGCCAGCCTATGTCTCTTGAGTGGAGAGTTTAAGCCATTCACATTTATTGAGAGAACTGATAGGTAAGGTAGATTACTGATCATTCTGTTGGGTTGGATGTTGTTGCTATGAGTTCTGTCTTGAGCCATTGTAATATCTGGCCTTTAATATCTTTGGGTTTTGGTTGTTTTTATATTCGTGGGTTATTATTATGATGTTCCGTACGTAATGCTGTTTAAAGTACTTCTTGTAGGGCTGGTCTTGTCTTGGTGAATTCTCTGAGCCTTTGCTTGTCTGAGAATGTTTTTATTTCTCCTTCATATACGAAGCTTAGTTTTGCAGGGAATAATATTCTAGGCTGGGCATTGTTTTGTTTCAAAAGAGTGAGAATGGGGCCCCAGTCTCTCCTTGCTTGTAAGGTCTCATTAGAGAAGTCTGATGTTATTCGAATTGGCTTTCCCTTGTATGTTACTTGCTTCTTTTGTCTTACAGCTCTTAGAAGGGCCTCTTTGGTTGATACTTTGGTCAATCTGATGACTGCATGTCGTGACGTCTTCCTGTTTGCATTGAATCTCCCAGGGGTCCTCTGAGCTTCTTGAACTTGTATATCAAGATTTTGAGCAAGGCCTGGGAAATTTTCCTCTATTATATCTTCAAACGTTGTCTTCATAGAAGACAACAGCTTGTCCCAAACAGCTTGTCCAACCCTTGAGTGTTGTCTTCTTCCCCTTCTTGTAAGCCTATAACCCTCACATTAGGTTTCTTCACATAATCCCACAGCTCTTGTAGGCTTTGCTCTTTTCTCTTGTTTCTCTGCTCTATTTCTGTGACTGATTTATTTAATTGGAGGGTGTTATCTTCAAGCTCTGAGATTCTTTCTTCTGTTTCATCTACCCTGTTCTTGAGACTTTCCACTGTATTTTGTAGTTCCTTGAATTGATTCTTCATTTCCATGAGTTCGGTTACACTTTTCTTCATTGTGTCTATTTCTTTTCCCATATCTTGGAGGCTTTTTGTGGTTTCTTTATGTTGGTTATTGAGTTGTTGTTTTTCCGTTTGGTTCTTCATATTTCCTGAGTTCTTTCGCTGATTTCTTCCCATGTCGATCAGTTGTTGTTTCTTTCCTTAAGTTATTGTTTGGGTATTCACACACCTTGTTTAGTTTCTGAGGCGTTAGGTGGTGTCTGTGGGTGAAATTGGACCCCTCCCTGTATATTGAGTCAGTGGGTGCCGTGAAAAGGCTGTGCAGGATGCCGTCCCTGTCAGTAGGTGGCGGTTGCTTGGAGGAACAGGCTATGCTGTGGATTTTGTGTAAGCCTGCTTCAGGCCGTTAGCAGGGGTCAAAGTTCTGTTCCCTGCTTCCAGGGAAAGCTGTCAGGGAGGGGCTGGAATGGTCCCACTCAGCCAGAAAGTCTGGGTGTGGGGGTGGGGCTGTCTGAGACCGGCAGTCTGGAGCGGGCCTCACTTCTTTCCACCCTCCCCAAGTCCGCAGCTACTCCTGGGTCTCTGCCAGCAGGCCAGACCACAAGCCACCAGGCCTCCCGGGACTGTGATGTCGGCAGGGAGGTTCCCTGCACAGAAACGCCACCTGGGTTGGGCGCACGGCCTCCTCCTGGGAGGAGGGTTGCCTTCTAGGACGCCGATCTGCCCCTGGAGGCACACACACCTCAGTAGGCTGTTCACGTATAACCTTTCTGTGCCCTGGGCAATGCTAGCCCTCGGTGCAGGGGATCTGGTCTGCAGGTCCGACCTCTGGGTCCCAAATTTCAAACTGTATCCCCACCAGGGAGAGGATTTCCGGTCCCAATTCACCCACAGGGAGCCCAAGCTGGGTCTATGTCTCTCAGCCTCTGAGTCGGCACCGTTCTCCTGGGAACTCAGTGCCAGCAGCACCTGGGAGGGCGGGCGGGTAGGGAGCTCACAGTCTGAGTTCCCCTGAGTCAGCTGTACGGTCCCAATAGGGAAGGTCCCGTTCCCTGGAGGTGCCTCCAGCTGGTGGCTGTATTGTCTCTCTGGGCAGCCGCGGGTAGGGTCGGCGGAGGGGAGGAGGAGGTAATATGGCGCCTGCCGCGCGGCTCGGGTCTGTGCACACGGAGGTGCCCGGAGGAAGTTGGGAACCTGGTGCCACGTCTGCTACAGGCTCACCGCTGGCTGGTGGCGGTGGCGGTCTCTGGGCTGGTGTCCGCAGGTCTCTCCACCCACTGGGGAGCCCACCAGCAGTCCCAAATGCAGGGGAGGGGAAACAGAAAATCGACCTACCCTTGCCGCTGGTCTCCGGGCTGCTCCGGTGATCTCAGCCTCCAGTTCTCCTCCGCAGCCTCCTCCCGTGGAGTCTCCCGGGGTCTCAGGGACCCCTCCTTCCGGCCCTTGTCTGCTGTATGTTCGTCTTCTTGCTTCTTTCCTCTAATTTCTGCTAGAATCTGTCTTTTCTGCAGAGAGACTCTGTTTGGCGGTGTTATTCGTCTGCCATGTTGCTCCACCCTCCCTTCTCTATATATTTTTAGTTGGCCAACTAATTTCTTTCTATTTATAGTAGAGATGGGGTCTAACTCTTGCTCAGGCTGGTCTTGAACTCCTGACCTCGAGCTATCCACCTGCCTCGGCCTCCCAGAGTGCTAGGATTACAGGTGTGAGCCATGGCGCCCAGCCAGACTTAATGTTTTAAGACTATGAAGTTTAGAGCAGGCATTTTAATTGGAGATTCAAGGGTGAGAATCTCTAATAATGGTTGAAAATGTGTGCATATTATATAGATTTTTGTGGCAATAGAGTACATAATTTTCCCCAAGATTTGTTAATTAAGAAGCATAGTATTTGATTCTGATAACTCTGAGACAAAGGTAAGTTATCAGTACTATTTTATATCTAACTTCATTAAAGCTTATGAAAGTTTAGCCACAAGTCACAGGCATTTAATCCAGTAATCTTTTCTTATGTGGTTATTACTTTCATTGGCTTAAAATCAAGTTTGCTATAATATATTCAGGCACTTCCCCCACCCCCACCCAGTAAGTGGAGCTTAATCACCCACCCCACCCAAATTTGGGCTATATTTAATGATTTGCTTCCAGAGCATAGACTAGAGAAAAGGGAAAAAATAGTAACTTTACATTGGAGAAACCTGGCTAATACTACAATAACAAAGTGATGAAAGTTAATATCACCAGTAGTGTCATGGGAATATCATGTATAGCCTAATATAATATGATGGGAAGGGTACTGCACCTTGGTGATATTCTTCCCCCAAACCTCAAACCCCACTCTAATCATGAGAAACATCAGACAGATCTAGATTGGGGAATTTATACAGGATACTTGTCAAGTACTCCTTAAGAGTATCAAGCTCATGAAAAATAAGGAAAGACTGATAGACTGTCACAGACCAGAAAAGACTGGGGAGATGTGACAATTAAATTGAATGTGGTATCCTGGATTGGATCCTGGAACAGAAAGAGGACATTAATGGAAAGACTGGTGAAATCTAAATGACGTCTATAGTTTAGTTAATACCAGTGTACAAATATTGGCTTCTTAGTTTTGACAAATATATCATGGAGATGTAAGATGTTAGCATAGGAGTAAATTGGGTGAAGGAATATAAGAGAACTCTATTATCTGAATTATCTATTAATAAAATCATTCCATAATAAAAAGTTAATTTATAAAAGTTGGTTGAATCTAAAAAGATGACCAAAGATTCAACTTACATTTTATTCCTGGGTTAACCATAACAAATATCACCTTCTCTGGAAAGCCTTCCTTCTGACCTTACATACTAAGCCACTAACAGAATTAACGGTAGTCTCCTGTGGGTTATGGGAGACATTATTTATTGCCTAGTGGTTATGTGTTTGGACTCTTGGTTCTAGACTGCTGGGATTTGAAGCCAGGCTCTACCACTTACCAGCTTGGTGACTTTTAGTACATTACTTGATCTTTCCATGCCCCAGTTCCCTCATCTATAAAATATTAATCTACCTTTTTGTGAGCAAGTAATTTAAAGTCATACATTCAAAGTCCTTAGAATAATACCTGGTACATAGTAAGAAGTCAATAAGTGATAGTGGTGATGATGATGATGACATCTCCAAATCATTGTTTTTTTTTTTTTTTTTTTTTTTGAGACAGAGTCTCACTTTGTTGCCCAGGCTAGAGTGAGTGCCGTGGCGTCTGGCTAGCTCACAGCAACCTCAAACTCCTGGGCTCAAGCGATCCTTCTGTCTCAGCCTCCCGAGTAGCTGGGACTACAGGCATGCGCCACCATGCCTGGCTAATTTTTTGTATATATTAGTTGGCCAATTAGTTTCTTTCTATTTATAGTAGAGACGGGGTCTCGCTCTTGCTCAGGCTGGTTTCGAACTCCTGACCTTGAGCAATCCGCCCGCCTCGGCCTCCCAGAGAGCTAGGATTACAGGCGTGAGCCACCGCGCCCGGCCCAAATCATTGTTTATATAACACTTATAAATATGTAATTGCTTACCCCTACTTCTTTTAGATGGTGAGATCTTTGAGGATAAAAACCATACTTTATTTATCTTTGTAATCCCTATGTCTGATAAATAGTAAATACTCAGTAATTGTTGAGCAAATGTATGGTTGGTTTTCTGGATCCTGACCTGTCTTATCTGAATGAAAATGATAAAACTCCAGATTAAACATTATTGAGGACAAGTGATTGAATTCTAAAATGGTAGAGATTATAGAAAACAGGGCAATTTAAGATAATGTGGGGTAATCCATTTATATGGAACATTCAACACACCTGTCTTCCTTGCAGAACAAGAGAGAAGATTAGCTAAATTTGAAAAATGCAAACCAAAGTTTGTAAAATGTTCTTAGGCATTCTAGGAGTACAGAGTTCCTGTTTTAGATTCATTATGGTGTTGTTTTTATTATTGAGAGGGAACTTAAATAATTTAAAACATTTGCTAACCTAAGAAAGGACTTAGTTTTTAAAGATAATGTGTTGAGAAGTGAGTTGAAGTGGTATTGATGGTAATGAGTGGAACTGAGTTTGGTTATGAAGTGAATATGACATTGTTACTGTAAAATTACTGGAAAGATAGCATCAGAAAAGGGAAGGTGAGGATGAATTTATTTGAGACTCTTGTTCTCTTTTGATAATGCCAAGTTGCATCCTTTGAGTTGCCCCTTAACCAGTATCCATAGGGAAAACATTTTAATCATTATGTATTAATCAAATTTTAACTAATCTTTTGCCAAATTCTTCTTTCAGGAACTAGAAAATGCATTGTGAATAGGGAGGGTGTTCAAAATGACTGAAGGTACCTGGCCAGAGGTCTCTGCCATATGTTTGATAACTTAATCTTTCTCCGCCCACCTTTTTTTCAGGACAAGCCAAAAGCCAAGCTCACATCCTAGCCATATATCTGTTAAGTCCATATTCTAACCACAAAATTTAGATACCTGAATTATAGTGTTCTATCTTATGGTTTTTGAATAAAAGGGATGTAAAAGTAACTCATAAGCACTGTTACTATTCCATCCAAGGCTGTGAATTACCACATGGTCTGGAAAAGAGGTGGGAACATCATTTTAATTTGGGGGACCAAAATACTTGGCAGTAGTTGATAGGGCTAATTTTCGAACCCTGCTTTTCAGGTTGAATTTCCCAGGGCTGGAATCGACTAGATTTGGCTCATGGAATTCCAGATGCTCTGGTAATTATAGTGCAAGAACTAAATTTTCTGTTCTCATTTGTCCTTTTAAAATACTTTCATTCCTCATCTGGTCTCTTTCACCCAGTGTTTAGGGGTTATAACTTTTATGAGTAAAATTTAGTTTTAAATGGAAGAAAAGGTAGTGCCTGCTACCATGGTACTAGTTAATCATAAGTTCATAAAAAAGCTAACATACTGGGTCAGAGAGCCAGCATTAAAATTTGATGTGTTTGGTGAAAATAAATTAAAAAGGTCTTGTAGAAAGCTTGCACTTTGGAGCTTTTTCTCTGCCGTCTGTCATTTGAGGCATAAACCTGTGCCCTCATGTGTACCCAATTGCAATGTATCTCTTCTATCGAAAGCTAGATAATTACAAGGTTCCATAGTCCCTTGGCAGATTGAATAAAGGGTTACTTGAATTTCTTTTTGTAGACTCTACATGTATATTGTATTCTGTAAAGATACTGTACACAGTTCTGTAGTAAGGCTGACTATAAGCATTGTATAAATTAATATCTCTTTAGCAAATAGTAATCTGAAATTGTCTCCAGAGCACATAATGTGTGGTTATCTTTAGGATGTTGAATAACTGTGATTTTGTTGATCATCATCTTCATTAAGAAGTATCATGTACAAATCAAGTTGTATTATAGATACTCATCAGATGCTTCTAGCCTAACATGAGGGACATATAGTATCTAAACAACCATTCAATGAGAAGACCAATAATTCATTGTCACTATTTATGAGCAAAAGAGAAATATGTTGTAGAGCAGTGATAGATGTAGTGGTAAGTAGAGAAAATCGTTTTTTTTTTCTTTTTAGCTGAGGGACATTTTATATCACTGTTCTAATTAATCAGGGATTAGATTAGGAAAAGATTTCAGTTTCAATAGGGAAGAGGAAGGCTTTGTAACCAAGTTTTTTTTTTTTTTTTTTTTTTTAAGGTATCAGAGATAAGAAGGAAGGGGTTGTTTAGCAAGTTTCTGTCTGTGGGCCAGGTAATTTCACAAGAGCTGTGAGGTTTAATTTGGAGATAAAATAATATTTTTTAAGTATGACAAAGAACAATATATTAGCTGCCTTTTGGCATTTTTACATGTAATTCAAGACCAGTTTTAAAAAATAAAGAAGTGGTAATAATTTATTCATTTACATAATTATATAATTTTAAATAATGTTATGGAGATCACTAAATATACTCAAATGACATGAAAAAGAATAAAGAGGACTTTGCAAAGCACCCCATGGATGTTCGACAAATTCTAATTTGTGATGGTAATAGAAAGAGAACAATCAAAATAATTTAAGGGCTGGCAAATGTAAGGAATGGCAAAGATTAATGTAATTCCCATTGTTTTTCTTTAAGAAAAGAAGGATGTGGGATGGTAGGGTTACTGGCTTCAAGTCTGGAGATCAGTCAGATGAGCAGAGGTAATCATTAGTGAAGCGTATTTTTTTTTTAGTTTTGCCAAAGAAGGAGCAAGATGAAAATTCTTACTCTGTAGGCTAAACAATTTGAAAAGTTAAAAAAAAATTGGCACCCAAATACACTTATTTTAAGTGTTCATTTTTGATGAGTTTTGACAAGCGTGTACTCTCATATATCTTCCACTGCAATCAAGCTATAGAACATTTCCATGATCCAAAGATGTTTCCTTGTGCTTTTTCCAAGTCAAATCTCTTCTCCATCCCACCCACAGGCAACTGCTTATCTGCTTTCTGTCACTATAGATTGGATTTGCCTTTTAAAAAGAGTTTCACATAAATGCAACCATACAGTATTGTACTCTTTTGTGTCTGGGTTCTTTTGCTTAGTGTAAAGTTTTTGAGATTTATCCATGTCATTGCATGTATCAGTAGTTTATTTCTCTTTATTCCTAAGTAGCATCCATTGTATAGAATACTACAATGTATTTATCCGTTCACCTGTTGATGAGCATCTGGGTTCTATAATGGTATGAGTAAATCTAAGTCATTTAGTGGGCCTGTTTCACTGGTCTGTGAACTTCACAAGTTTTTTTCCCAGTGGTAGAGCTTTTTAAAAAATTTCCCTTGGGTGAGACAGTAATGCTATAAGTGGCTGAAGTGCGAGAAATGACCTTTCCCCAGATGTGATAAAGCTCTGGAAAGGTCTTTTCCTCTGGAGAGTAGGCCTTTTATTATTGAAAAGGCTCTGAGCATGATTCACAGTGATTATTCTTCCCTGTTGCCCACCAGAACCATGAATGAATCTATCTTGGATCTTCACTTTGAAAACTTGGTGGAATTCCTGGAGGTCAGGCCAATGAGAGTGTGGGTTCCCCCTAAGACTTGGCCTCCAAGAATTTCTTGCTCTTATACTAGTTCCACACTCAGTCTCCAGCAATTTGTCAAAACTACCATAAAGTGTTCCTACTAATTTATGGATCCAGCATCATCTCCTCCAGGTAAGCAGATCTTGGCCATGTCTCTCTGGATGTACCTGTCTCTTCTGACCTCAGTTCTCTGACAGGTCTAAGAGAGGTCTTGATTTTCAGTTTGCCCAGATTTTTCTTGTAAGGATAGGAGTGACAACTTCTAAGCACTTTACATGTTGGAGCTGAAACCAGAAGTGTCCCTCACCTTCATTTTTGAAAGATATTTTTAGTGGATGTACAATTCTAGGTTGGCAGCTTTTTTTTTTCCTTCAGTGCTTTGAAGATGTAATTTCATTGTCTTTAGGATTGAATGGTTTCTAACAAGAAATTTGCACTGTTCTTATCTTTGTTCATCTGTATGTAATAATCTTTTTCCATACCCTCCTCTGGCTGCATTTAATAACTTCTCTTTATTGTTTCTTTTCAACAATTTGATTATGATATGTCAGTGTGGTTTACTTTTTGTTTATCTTCTTTAAAATTTGTTGATATTCTTAGTCCTGTGGTTGTATAGTTTTCATAATTTTGGAAATTTGGGGGCATTATTTCTTTCAATAATTTTTATATTTCTCCCTCTATCTTTTTCTTTCTGGAAATCCAATTAATGTTATCCTGTTAGGCCACTTAGTATTGTCTGACAGGTCACTGAGTTTCTGTTCATTTTTTTTTCAGGCTTCTTTCTGCTTGCACTTCAGGTTGGATAGTTTTTATTGCTATGTCTTCAAGTTTACTAATCTCTTCTGTAGTACCTACTCTACTATTAATCCAATTCAGTAAGTTTCTTATTTCACATATTGTGTTTTTCATTTCTATAAATTTCATTTGGCTTTTATTTATATTTTTATTCTTTCCCCATTATATGCATGTTTTTCTTTAAAAATTTGAGAACATTGAGCATATTTTCCATGGCTATTTTAAAGAAATTGTTTGCTAATTCCATTATCTCTGTCATTTCTTGGTCCTTCTATTAATTGATTAATTTTTCCTGGTTATCTGTCAAAATTTCCTGCTTCTTCACATATCTGATAGTTTTTATTGGATGCTAGACAGTGTGAAGTTTACATTGTTGAGTGTTGAATTTAGTTGTATTCTTTTAAAGATTATTGAGCTTTGTCCCATAGGCAGTTAATTTATTTGTGGATCAGTTTGATCCTTTGAAAGCTTTTTAAAAGATTTTTAAGGACAGATCAAAATGCAGGTTTAGCTTCACTACTAAGAAATGATCCTTCTGATATCTCTACTGAATTATTTTAATATTCTCTAAAGTCTGTTTACTTTGGCTGGTAGAACACTAATGATTCTAGCCTCATGTGAGTTTTAGGAAATTTGTCTCACAGCTCTCTGATATTTGCTTATAACCAGATGGGATAAATTCAGTGGAGAGGAGCAAGAGTTGAGGAGGATGAGAGAGAGAGAGAGAGAAAAAAAAAAGAAGTGAGGGGTAATAAACAGAGTAGGAACTGGGGTATGAGGGTAAATCGTGTTTGCCTGACTTGGGAACTCATTTGTACCACTTTAGGCTCTGCAAGGGTTTCAATAAGTATAGGTATGATTCTTATTTTCTTACTTCATGTTTTTTCTTAATTGTGAGTGCATGAACCTGGGGGCTACCTGAATCATGAGAGCTGAATCTGTACCTTTTGTCCCCTGAAGCTTACCTGATATAGCCAGTAAATCAGGATATTAGACACACAGTTCTGTCATTTTAAGGAACCCTGGACAGAAGATTCTTGGATTCTTGATCTCTTCCTCTATTGTAAAGAGACCCGATTGGAATTGCTGATTATAAAAAGCACTCAACTAGGTAGAGTCCTTTAAATATCAGGGTTCTAGAACAAGTTCTTCTATTCTTTGTTGGAGTGGAAATTCACTTGATCCCTCTAGTTCTCATTGGGTCATATGATTTTCAGCCTCTTTTGTCTCAGATTCTAATATGGAGTAGGTCATATGTCCGGCATCCTCAGTGACACCTAATTGAAAATCAATAGGAAAATATTCTGGGAAGTGTGAATCAGGTACAAAACTACAATTCCCCTTTTTCTTTAGCTGTCAGTGAGCTCAGATACAAATTGGCTTTTCTGTGCTATAAACTATAGCATAGTTTCCTATGGGTGGTATAACTACATCTTGAATTTCTCATTGGGGTTTATCCATTAATTCTAACTTATGTTTTGCCTGGTCTCATTACTGTGTTTTTGTTTTTTACAATTTTGCTTTTGTCTTACTTTGCTATATGGATACCTGTATGTACTTCAAAATCTTTGTAGAATATGGTGCTTGTGGTGAGAAATTTAAACATCCTTAAATAAGGAAACAAATAAGAAAAATAGATGAAATAATATCAAAATAAATGTTCAACATGTATTCAGATATTTATGTAATTTAAACATACAATTTTAATAATTTTCTTTATGTTGTTTTCTTTGAAGACAGAGAATGAAAAGCTTAAACTAGAAGACAAATGGAAGGCTGATATAGATAAGAAAAAATGGCAGCAGCAAGAAGTAACCATTTATTTTCTATATTAGAGGGAGAAGACAGATCCCAAAGGAGATAGAAAACTACTTTGTGTTTTACAGGAGATCATCTAAGTTGATATTCAGAATGAATGTACCTCATTATCATGACTAGGTTAAATGATTTTTACTAATGTTTTACTTCAGAAGGAAAAAGTACATTTTTGGAATTGAAATGGCCCAAAAGCTTTAATTTCTTTTACTGTGATATGAGTTCACGTCTTACCAAAAACATGAAAAATATGTTCTCTTGATCTGCTTGGCAGATACATGTATAACACAATTGATAGGTTATCATAGCAGAAATACCTTTAATAATCCATTGACTTTTAGGATTCTACAAAAGATGTTTTCTGTTGTCATAGGTCCTGGAGGAAGAATTTCTCATAGCAATCTACCTGATGTTTGAAGTATAATCTTCTCATCTGTTCACCTGATGTGATATACATGTTGGTGTACATGGGTTTTCTGCCCTTCAGCATGGCTCAGGTACTTACTCATATCCCTTCTCTCTACTTGAATTTGATAGACTTTTATCAGGCTGAGAATAAGTTACCTTCCTGTATGTTACCTTCTGCTCTCCCCAACTTCCACATCTCTATGCCTTAATGTGCTTGATTAGAGACCTTCATCACTGGGGACAGATTGTCATCATCTACATACCTAGAGACTCTATCAGGAGCTGGGTCTTCAGGTCACCTCCCAAAGTGACATCTCTATTCTGAGGGCTTCCCTGAGATGAGAGAGTCCTTTTGTTCTGACAAAGTCCTTTTTCTATTCTTGGTTCAAAAACATTGGTTCTAACCATTTACACAATCAGAATGACTTATACCTTATTCCAGCTATAACATCCTCTGAGATTTGCTTAAGATAAGGAGGGATATTTTCAGGATGGGAACTCCATCTTGCCTAAATCTTTATAAATATTAAACTCTTAATTTAACTCTTAAACTCTGCTTGCATGATTATAATCTGAGTGCCTCATCTCTTGGCCCTTGATTGAGATGAAACCAAGTAACAGTGAATTAGAATTTTCTTTGGATTTAATTTAATGAGCGTTTGGATTCTGAAATATGTTTTAGATTAATTTTTCTGTGTCTCAAACTTAAGTCCTTCAGTGATTTTTCCACTTTGCATTTATTAATCCTAATGCCTGCCAGGAATAGTGAAATAATATTTCTTTTGTTATGGGAAAAGAAATGATAAAACAAGTAGTATTTGTATTATCTGTTCTGCTCATGCAATGGGATTTTTGAGTAATCACATTCTAGTTTACATAGAGTTATGCAGCATACAGGTAATCATTTTATTTGAAAAATCAGAATATACACATCAGAGCATAATATAAATATTTCAGAATAAAGCCAAGTCAATTAAATTTTTCTCTTATAATTTAAAAGTTACTTTAGGATTTTATTTCATTACGAAGGACGTTTTAAACATCATTTATCATGGTATTATTGTGATGGTTTTATGTTCTGGTTAAGAGATTTGTAGGAATATTCCAACCTTTATAAAAAATAAAATGTGTTCTGACATTGGTTTGTTTGCAATACCTTTCTGGATAGATATATGAGAAATAAGGAGAAAATAATGTACCCAGTTGGCATTTGGAGAAGAAATAATTTCCTTTTCCTTTCTCTGTGGGCAAGGAACATGAGATAAAAATAATCAGAATAATGTCTTTAGGTATTGAGAATTTATTAGAATCAGAGCACTTACTAATTCAGAGCAAATGAGATCTATAGATTGTTAATTGCAGCTTGATGTCTTTTATAAGAATGCCTCATGTAGTGAGCACATTGTCCCTTCACTAAATGAGTAGTGATTATCAGGGAGATTACTGTGATTTATAAGCTCATTTTCTTCATTTTACTTTACATGTGCCAGACACTGACTCATACAATAAAAAAACAAAACAAGCTTGATTTTTCAAAATTAAATGCTTTATTGATTATTGTTGTTCACAACAGAAGGTTATAATGTATGAGATTTTTGAGTATATGGTATATAAATTTTTATAAAAACACATGGCAGGGGGAAACAACTTTATTGCAAACTTTAGATCATTAACTGATTTTGATATACTACACACTACATTCCTGCCAGAATCTAAGGAGTGCCACCCAAATGGAAGAAAAATAATACTAATTGTTGTTGTGGAAGGAGAAATTATTGTCTTGGGAAAAGATTCCACTTTGTCCTGAAATGTGCCTTTTTCAGATAAGTGTGACTCTGTAGTCACATGCAGATCTCTTCATTCTTTATGGAGAAAAAGAGCCAGTGTCATGAATAACCAGAGACTGATCTGCAAGTAATATGTTACTCCTTATTTTTCAATAAATGGTTTTTGGTAACTTCAGATATCAAAGGAATTTTAGATTCTTATGTTATTTATATACGCAAAGTTAAGTGGTGAATTTGACACAATTATTCTGTTTGTTGAGATGCAGTAAAACATGGTAATAAGAGCTTGGGCTCTGCAGATAGACTGCCTGGGTTCTGATCACAGCCCTGGCAATGTGATCTCAGGCAATTTACTTAACCTCTCTGTGCTTTATTTCTTCAACTCTGAAATAAGGATGTTGATATTCCTGGGATCATAGAATTAAATGAGTTAATATACATAAATAGAACAGCACCAAATATATAATAAGCACTGAATAAATGTTAGCTATTACTGTCATTCAGACAAAAGAAATATAGGTACAGATTTAGGGGCTGATTTCTATTGATCAACTAAAATAAATAACTCTTATAATTTCAACATTTAACAAACATTTTGAAGCGGTCTATTAATTTATATGTAATCATCTAGTGAGGGGAAATGTGGCACAGTGAGAAGGGGAGCCACCATATTTGAAGAAACATTACAGACTTGGAAGTTCACATTTTGGCCCTGTTTCTTGCTAGTGTGTGGACTTGGGAACATTATTGAACCTTATAGAGTCTCAGTTTTCACCTTAATTAAATGGGGGCAATACCATCTTGCAGTGTTGTGAGGATTTGTAATAATAAATATGAAGTTCTTAGCATAATCCTGGTACATAATAGGAATACAACAGTAATTTAGTAGTTCTCTTCCACCAGCTTGATAGCTGGAATCCCGTCTCTTCTAAATCACTCTCTCTGGGTCAAGGTGAGGGAAGAGATCTGGGGGAAAGTCATTCCACTGTTTTTCTTTTTTATGGATTATATTTTTAGAGCAGTTTTAGGTTCACATCAAAGTTGAGTGGAAGGTACAGAGATTTCCCATGTACCTTCTGCTCCCATTCATTCATAGCCTCCCTTACTATCAATATTCCCCACCAGAGTGGCACATTTATTACAACTGATGAACCTGCATTGACATATCATTATCACTCAAGGTCCATAGTTTACATTAAGGTTCACTCTTGATGTTGTGCATTCCATAGGCTTGGAAAAATGTATGATGGTTATTATATAATGTATTCACCATTATATAATATTATCCAGAGTAGTTTCATTGTCCTAAAAATCCTTTGTGTTCTGCCTACTTTAGTTTTTCTTTTTCTTGTTTTGAGATATAAACACTTGTGTGTATATGAGTGTCAGGAGGCATCCCATAGGTAGACGTGATGAGTTATCTCAGCAGGATTTTAGAGACAATTCTTAGTAGAATCACACAATGTGTTGGGATAGGCACTGGGGTACAAATGCAGGTTCGGATGATGTGGAGCTGTTGAGCCAGGATGGAACATGGTGTCTTGAGAGTACATCAGGAGAGAAGAAAATATCAATCATGTGTTTCACCGAGAGCGAGGGTTCCATGGGGGTCAATATTGGGCAGAGTCAGAGATTTGAGTAGACAAGAGATGTTGCTGATTTTTATCAGCATGAGCAGGGCCTCAGGATGACATATAGATTTGTAGAAGCAAGGCAGGCTCCCAATTTTTGAGGCTTCAATACACTGCTCAGATTATAAAAGAAAAATCAATAAGAAGATGTGAGTGGTGGCAATTAACATTTAAATTTTTTTATTTTTATAGATTTAGGGGTACAAGTACAGTTTTGTTACATGGATGTATTATGTAGTGGTGAAGTCTGGGATTTTTGTGTAACCATCACCTGAATAGCATACTTTGTACCCAGTAGGTAATTTCTTATCCCTCCCTCCCTCCCTCCCACCCTCCTAGTTTTCTGAGTTATTTAGCATCTACTATGTGTCATGTGCTGTGCTATGTTTTCTATATGGTAGGTATTATTATTCTGCATTTTACGATAATACAATTGAAATTTGGAGAAACTACAAAAGTTGTCCAGAGTATAGAGCTAGTAAGTGGTAGAGCTGAGATCCAAACCAATCTGTCTTGCTGTTTAGGGATCTAGTTTCTAGATCAAGGACCTGGTAGAAACTTGATCTCATGAAAATAGAAGAAACCCATGTATTCTACTTAGGCCCACTGTTAGACAAAGCCAGAGGTGTAGGGAGACTTGATCCTGAGTCATAGCAATGTGCTATAGCATCTTAAATTCTGCAGACTAAGGTTAAGATTTATCTCAAAGCCTGGGGCTGGATGAACTTAAGGAGAGGGTGAGTGATCTCAGTGACAGAGGAGGAAGGCTGCAGGAAAGCAGCCTCACAATTCATTACCATGGGCTCCCCCCAACTGCAGTACTTTAAATGGTCCCCTGGAGTCTGCAAAGTGCAAAGCATTAATGTACAGCTCTAAGTGCTTTTGCTGTCTAATTTGTTATCATGGAGAGACCAAGTAATACACGTATTTATGGTGAGCAACAGGGATTCTTAAGTTAGGAGTATAAAGGTATATCGGCAGTGTTTTACATGGACACTCTTTCTGTTCTCTGAATTTCATTAAAATAAATCATGGCCAGAACCTCCTGTTTCTAAGGGAAGTAGGAAAACAAAGATGAATATTATCACCAAGTTGGAAATGAGGTGAAAACAGAGATGTTACTATCACTAGGTTGTGCCAAAACCTTTCATATTTAACTGCTTATTTTTTTGGACCACAGAACAGAAACTAGTATATCTTAGATACTTAAGTTACTATAAGAAGGTTGGATTTTTGAGGATAGTAAAGTCAGGATTTGATTTCATCAAATTGATTACTCTTTCAGGCTGCCTCAAAGGCAAAGTGTTTTACATCACAGTCAATTATTTGATTTCTAATATTTTTAATATGTACATCAGAGGATTTGTTTAATATCAAGGAAAATGGGAAACGGTTTGGAAAAAATTGTATATTTTTTCTTTTATCATGCAGTAAGCTACCTGTTTAGTTTAAAAAATTCCTCTTATCCACTCTGGGAATGCTTGCTTGGACCCAGAAATATTCTTTGGTCAGGCTAGTGTCTCACTGGATTCTTAAAATTTGTAGATAGGGATGTAGTTAAATTGAAAATTTAAATATTCTAAGGACATATTTATTTTTTTTCTAGGTTGTGAAACTGACACATATTGGAATGGAAGAAGATTTGCTCATTTGTCACCCCCTTCAAACTTTTGGTTCCAAAATATTCTCACAAAGTTTGGTAATATTTAAGTGTCTCGTTGGGTTGGATCAGCAGTACAAACCCAACTCCATGTAAAACCTTAGACTATATTATTAAATGCTTACAATCACACCACCTTAAATCAAACAAAAATAAACATACAATTGTTTTATTTTAAAAATGTTCTTGTTTTTTTCAGGCTATGTCCCCATGTATACATGATCTTTACTTTTTAATTGGTTAATTTTAATTACATCATTACACAGTACATTTGCCTTGTAAAAATTCCAATACAGCAGTGTAAAAAATGAAAGTTACCTTTCATCTACCCCTGTCTTGAAATCTCCATATCCTTATGTGGTTATCGTTAACCATTATTATTAATGAATCTTGGTAAGCATCAATTTAATTTTTTAATGTAATTTAATATACACATATACATAAAAGTACAAATATATTTTTAAACTATACCACTTGAGCAACACATTTTCTTCACTTAACAATATTTTTTTGACATATATTTCCATTGAAATCTACCTCATTTTAAAAACTGCATAGTATTTCAAAATATAGATAGAGCATAATAAAGTTAGCCATTCCTTTATTGATGGACATTTACATTGTTTCTCATTTTCCACTCTTATGATTAATGTCAAAATGAACATCCTTGAACATGTGTATGTGTCTATATGCAAACTCTTTTCTAGAATAGATATGTAGAGGTGAAGTTTCTGGGATGAAGGATATCTTCGTTTTAGTGGAGTTTAGATAGGAATTGTCAATTTGTCTTTAAAAGCTTTGGAGGTTATGCTTCCAATAACAGTGTAAGGGAGTACCATTTCCTCACACTATTGTCAACACAATATCATGAATCTTTTACTATTTTGCTAATTTGATGGATAAAAAGGGTAAAATTATTTCCATTTTAATTACTGGATCATAATATTACTTTAATCACAGCTAGGTGATTTGGTATTTACCTCCAACTCTCTATAAAACATGCTTATATAGCTACTTCTCCATAGCTCAGTTTCAGGCATTATGAACTGACTTCTCATCACATTGGATGACAATTAGCTTTGTGTCCATCTACTTCCTATCCTTACTTCCCATTCCCCCACTGTCTGCTCATGTACTCCAGGCTTCCAGTTTATTGTAGTTTTGCTTATCTCAATATTCAGGCTTCATATTATTATTAACAAGTCAGTGGTTTTCATATTGACTGCCCATTTAAATCACCTGGGGAGCGTAAAAAATACTGATGCCTATTTCTGATTTCATGAACCAGGTGTGGCTTAGGTGTCTTGGTTTTTGAAAGCTTCTTAGGTGTTTCTAATGTTTGGCCAAGGCTGGGAACCAAGGAAATGTTATTCACAGTTGATTACTCTGTTTGCTCTCCTTTCTAAAAAAACTTTTAATTTTCTTTGGAGCTAATAATTATTTTGTCTTTACATTTTCTTAATTTTCTATGTCCTTAACCCTAATTCAACCTCAAACTCCTCTCAGCATATTCATGTCAAGTACTCAATCAGTTTCATCTTCTTGAAGAAATCACTCATGGAGCCTTCCAACCAGTTTCTGCCTTGCTTAGTTGCTCTCTGGGCTGCCCCAAGTAGTCATCTCAGAGCTTCACTCCACCATCCTCCTGGGAGTTCCTTTCTCTTTGTTTCTCTTAGAGCCTGGTTTCCTGTCTTCCTCTTTCTTGGTTTACTACCCCATTATGTTAGAGCACCTCTCTCAATAACTGTTAGAGAGAGAAGAGTTTATAGAAGGTGTATTTTTAGAAATTATCTTTACACTTACAGCTTAACTGGTTATAGAAATGTTGGTTAGAGCGAATTTTTCTCCAGAGCTTTAAAGACAATGCCTCGGTCCTTTGTCTTCTAAAATAATTTTCAGTCATGCTACTGAGAAGTCTGATGTCATTCTCATTTTTTATGAGACCTATATTTTCTCTCTGAAAGCTTTGATCATCTCTCTATTCTCTATATCGAGTATTCTGAGATTTTGTGATGATGTGACTTGGGGAGAGTCTATTTTTACCTATTAATTGGTCCTTTCTATCTGGAACTCATGTCCTTCAGTTGTGAGAAATATTTTTTAATAATGTTTTTGATGATTTCTTCTCCTCCATTTTATCTTTTCTTTCTGAACTCCTTGTATTAGGATGTTAGACCTCTTGGAAAAAAAATCCTATGCATTTTTTTGTTTGGTTTTGCTCTTCTTTTCTATCTCTTTGTTGTGATTCCTGAGAGATACAATTGACAATATTTTAAACCCTCCCATTAAGATTTTTAAAAATATCTGTCATTTGTTCTTTAGTTAAAAGAACTCTTTTAATTCTCTGAATATTCTTTTGATTCATAGCACCTTTCTCTTCTTTCATGAAAGCAACATCTTCTCATTTTCCTGTGAAGAAGGTAAGATAGTTTTCTTTAAAGTTTTCTTTCCCTTATATAATCTACTTCTTTCAACTTGCTTTTTTAAAAAAAATCTATCTCTGTATGTGGGTGGGGTTGGATTTTTGACTGTTCACTTGTGCTTAACAGTTGAGCAGTAAAAAGCTCATTGAGGACTTATTTGCTGAGACTTATTGATTGTAGTTTCTGGCCAGACCCTTGTGTAAAGAAACTCTATAATGTCTGTGTTTTTAGCACATTTTTTTTCAGGCTGGCCAAAGTTCCTAGAAAAGTACTCTTCCAGTTTCCTGCCCAGAGAGTATAAGCCTGGCTGCCATATTTTGAGCGCTAAATGGAGGAAGACAGTTGGAAGCCTTAACATTCAGCATGTAAACTTTCACTTAATGCCACCCTTTCATGATGGTACCTACTCTCAACTGTACCTAAAATCTCACAGTCCACAGAACCTGTATTTTCTCCTCTCCAGAGAACACACTCCAGTCTTTTTCCAGGGTAGGAGAGAGAGAGTTTATTTGTCTTTATGGAGTTAGGGGGAGATCTTTTCTCACTCACTGGATCTGACTATATCTTCTTGTTTTAGTGATGTCATCACTTTGCTTCAGAGGTAGCTGGAAAAACAAATTCTTAAGCATTTTGAGAAATCTGTGGAATAAATCAAATTCCTCCCATGCTTTTCTGTTTGCTGGCATAGGATTCAGCTTTCTCAATTCTGGCACATCAGCAACCATTTGTTCATTTGCTTTTTAGCTTCCAAATTGTGTTTCTGTTTGCTCATCTCCTGTTCTCTGTGTCCTTGGAAATCTATGACTATTTTTAAAAAATACTTTCTTTACTGTCATTTTAATGTTTTCTGGAAGAAATCAGAAGGAAATACATATGCTATGTCTTCTATAAATGGTTTAATTATATTATTCTCAGAGAATTTACTTTAATGATTTCATTCCTTTTAAATTTATTAAGATATGTTTTATGGTCCAGAAGTTGATCTATGTTGCTGAATGTTTTGTATGTATTTGAAAAGAATGTGTATGCTGCTATTGTTGGGGTGGAGTGTTCTATAAATGCCAGTCAGATCAAGTTGATTGACAGTGTTGTTCAGGTCATCTATATCCTTATGATTTTCTATAAATAGAAGTTTAACTTTTATTGTTATAATAATTTCATCTACTTTTTGGAGTTTCTTTTAGCATCTTGGGTGGTGTTATTTTCAAAGCTTTTGGTTTTTTAATAAATAATTTTAAGGCAATGACTGTTCTTCTGGGTATCACTTGGCCTGCAGTGCAGTGTTTGACATCCAGTACATTGATTATCAGTCATTTATGGAGAATTATTAAATATAGTTTTCAAATGCTCTTTAGCATGAGAAGGATATATTTAAAATTTAACTTTTAGTAAAGTAGCATACACTAAAATTGACTTTCTTATTGTAAAGAATCCATACATGTGCTAAAATTCATAGAAAGATATTTTTAAATATTTAGAAATTTTAAATTTGTATTGTTTTCACTGTTGTCAGAGAATTTGGTCCCCAATTTTTTAAAAAAAATTTTTTAGAAATTTCCATGTGGCTGAACACACAGTCATTGGTAAATACTTTTATGGATATTTAAATAGATGGTATATTTTCTGCCTTTTGGATATCAACAGTAATCTAATATATCTAGTATATGCAGCTTCCCCTGTTAGTCAACTACTTTCTCTTATGACTTGTCTGTTGAACTTCTGGGAAAAGTGGTTAGAGTGTTCCATTGAGATTAATGACTCATAATTTACCCTTTTGTTTTGTTTGCTTTAAAGCACTTTTTATTTAAATATTTTGAAGCTATGTTATTAGAAGCACAAATGTTTGTAATAAGTATGTCTTATTGGAATGTACTATTCACCAACAGAAGAATCAATATAAAATATTTTTGTCTACTTCTATGTTTCACCTTGAATTCTATTCTACTTTTTTTTTTTTTTTTTTTTTTTTGAGACAGAGTCTCGCTTTGTTGCCTAGGCTAGAGTGAGTGCCGTGGCCTCAGCCTAGCTCACAGCAACCTCAAACTCCTGGGCTCAAGCAATCCTTCTGCCTCAGCCTCCCGAGTAGCTGGGACTACAGGCATGAGCCACCATGCCCAGCTAATTTTTTCTATATATATTAGTTGGCCAATTAGTTTCTTTCTATTTATAGTAGAGACAGGGTCTCGCTCTTGCTCAGGCTGGTTTCGAACTCCTGACCTCGAGCAATCCGCCCGCCTCGGCCTCCCAGAGAGCTAGGATTACAGGCGTGAGCCACCGCACCCAGCCTTATTCTACTTTTTCTTTAGCTAATATTGGATGGGGTATTGTTTTCCATAGTTTTATTTTATTTTATTTTATTTTATCTTTTTATTTATTTTTTTTATTTTAGCCTATTATGGGGGTACAAGTGTTAAGGTTACATATATTGCCCATGCCTCCCTCCCCGCCTCGAGTAAGAGCTTTAAGCGTGTCCATCCCCCAAACCATACTTTTATTTTAAAGCATTATTTTTCATTTTAATATTGTCTTTTATAAACAACACATATTTGTAATTTATTTTATTTTTGTTTTGTCATACCTGAGAGTCTTCATTTTTCAATGTGGTTATTGAATCACTTTTACATTTATTATTATTACTGACATCTTAGATACATTCTTGCCATCTGATCTTATGTTTTCTCCCAACCATGATTTCTTTTCTTTTTCTTTTCCACCCTTTTGTTGTCCTTACTGATTTTTCTGTTTCAATTTTTATCTCTAATAATTTTATAATTACATATGCTATTTGTGCTCTGTTATTAGCTACCTTTAAAATTTACCACACATTTGAACATATTTTCTACCACTTCTAGGGTTAATTAATATCACTATTCTCTTATTCATAGCTATAATAAAGTCAGAGAAATAGTTTCATGATAGAATATTTAATAATATGGAGTATTCATATTTATTATTGTTGAGTAGCTTTCATAATTATTATTTTAATAGCTGTTTAATATTTCATTGAATTGTTATAGTACAAAATTATACTTCTATCTCTATCTATTGATTTCTGTTCACCTATTGTGGATATTTTTGATTATTTAAATGATTGATTATGATGTCCAGTGCTATAATTAATATTTTTATGCCTATAGATTTTTCCATTACAGTATATACTTTTAGGACTAATTCTCTGAATTCAGTTAATGGGATAATACAACCTCCTTCTTATGAATCTCAAAAGTTTTATCTACATTGGATAACTTTCTTTTTAGTGCATAGTATAAAGGGATTGTAGAGACAATGTTAGGAGTTGGATAAGTGATAAAGGAGAGTAGGATATGTGAATGACAGGTATAAAGCAGAGAGGGCCTCAGAGTGAGATCCGGGGAGATAAACAGTAGAAAGTTCAGTTAGAATATGTTCAGAAACATCAGGGGAATTAAGTAGAAACAGAAGTGAATGGAAAAGGTTAAAAGGTAAGTGATGTCTTTTCTCCATTTATTTGTGGAGAACAGGTGATAACACTCACAGGGGAGTAAAAACTGCTGAATTCAGAAAATGACTGCAGTGACTGTCATCCCAGGTAGTAACTGAATGTCTGGAGCCTCTATAAACTCAAAGATGGGTTGTATTCCTCACTATGTAAGTTACAAGAGGGTATTTTAACTGACTATATGCATAAAATTATGGCCTGAAATAAATTAATAATAGTTTAGAAGGCTACTAAATAGTGCCTGCATGTTTGCTTACTTTAAATGTTTACTATATATCCATTACTTCAAATCATACAATTTTTTTAAAGTGTAGTTATCTAAAGATATATGCATACACACACATTTTTCTTCATTTTAGATAAACTACAACTTTCAAGAATGAACCTATTATGGGTTGAATTGTGTCCCTCAAAAAGTTAAGATGGGTCATACTAGAGTAGAGTGGGTCCTTAATCAGATATGACTGGTATCCTTATAAGAAGATGAGAAGTGACACAGGCACAGATACAAGAGTAGAGAATGCTATGTGACAATGGAGGCAGAGATTGAAGCGCTGCAGCTGTAAGTCAAGGATCACCAAAGATTGCCAGCCACCACCAGAAGGATTCTGTCCACAGTCTCAGAGGGAGCATGGCCCTGCTGACACCTTGATTTTGAATTTATAACTCCAGAACTGTGAAATAATAAATTTATGTTGCTTTAAGCCTCTCAGTTTGTGGTACCTTGTTATAGCATCCCTAGGAAACTAATATAGAACCTATTAATTTTACCAGAGAGCTATTATTGAAGCATCATAGCCAAATGGGCCAGCTTATCCTGAGTGAAGCAGGAAATAAGGTGTGGAAATGCTAATATGACTACTACGCCAAAATTGGGAAAAGTCCTGAAAGGCTGTCAAGCAGGAGAAAACCTGCTACCTCTGCATTAGTAAGTTATTATCTGCCCAATGCCTTACCCAGCTTAAAAATAAGGATAGTAAAGAAAATTGGATCAAATAGAATTAAATGTCCATTATGTGCAGTATATTCTAGGACTCCTGGAGCATAAAGATATAGCACTGATTATATATAAAACCATATGAAATTGCTATTTTGCTATTTTTTGGGTAAAAGTTTTCTTAAATTTTGGCAATTTCATATGGTTCAACCTAATAGGTTGCACTGGAATTTAGAAGGTAATATTGTACAGATTTCTGACAATAAGAGAGAGTATATAATAAACTTAAAATGAGAATTATTATATCTTAAAGGATGGGAAAGATTCAGGAAGACCCTGGAAAGGGATGGATATTTGAGTGGGAGTAGGGGGACAATGAAAGGAACAATTCCACTGGAGTTGCAAGGCCACCTGTAAGGAACTTCAGGAGAGAAAATTCTAGAAAAGTTTCTTGGGGCTAGATTACGAAAAATCTTCAAAGCTTGATTAAGGAGTTTCAGTTTATTCTTATGAAATTGAGGAGTGAATTGTTAAAGGTTGTCCAGATGAGAAGAATTTAAGTGATGAAAGTGATGGTTTAGGAAAATTCATTCGGTATGTATTTATTTAGCAAATATTTATTGAGGCCAATTTTCTGTGTAGGCAGATTGGAGAGTTATAGGACTGAAGGCCTGGAAATCAATGAAGAGGTTACTGCTGTAATGTAACTATAATGTTATATGTGTTTGAACTGGAGTGAGAGGGGTAGAAAATGAAGGTGATTTGGGCAAAGACCCCAGAGACCTTTGTGGCTAATTGCTCAGGAAGGAAGTGAAGTCAAACATGACTCCAAAGTTTTGTATTTGAGTGAATTTAAGAATGGCATTAATAACAAAAATGGAGAAGGCAAAAGAAGAAACTGGTTCAGGGATTGAAGTGGTAATTTTTTTATTATGCTAAGTTTGAAGTGATGATAAGACATCTTAGTAGAACTATCCAACATAGAGCAAAGAATAAGGTTAATTCAGAGTCCCTGAGATGAAGATGATATGGTTGCAAGTGTACCAGATCTACAAGAGAGAAATCATATCAGAGAAAAATAGGTTAGATCTTGCAGGATCTAACAGATCTTGCAGGATTAACATGATTAAATTTAAATTATGCATACTGTTCCCTATTTCACAGCTTTTAATCATAACCCCTCTCTGATATTGTCTTTCCAGGCTGAAAGATCACATTGGTTTCTATTTTAGATCAGACAGTATCTCTACTTCCCACCATTCTTGAAGTCGCATTACATATTTTCTATTATGACCACATGATTTCGTAAAAGGGAAGACCGATATATTTGGTTTGGTTTTCAGCACTTTTATTTTCGAAACTTAAGGCCCTTGAAGGAGGGAGTATGTTTTATTTAACTTTCTATCTCGAGCATTCAGCACAGCACTGACTGCAGAGTAGGTGGTTAATACATGTTTCACACACAAATGAATTTAGGAGAAACTGTAAAAAAGATGTAAAATGAATTAAAATGCTTAATAGAACAACACAATAGTTCCTTCAAACACCTGAAATTTTGGCTTTTTGTTTTGTTGAACCATGGCTTTTATTAATAGCAAGTGAAAACCAGAGGGTTAAAAGTACAAGGCAGGTTTAAAAAAATGCATCTCTATTTTTAGAAACTAGCCATTGTACAATATCAGTCTTCCTATCTGTTAAACCATAATTGTTAAAATCAATTGTCAATTTTTCTTCAATCTCCAAAATCCAGGATGTTAGGCCTGCTGCAAAGTTTTCTTCAGCCTATGTCTTTTTTCTTTTTTCAACAGAGTTAAAGAGACCTTTTTGTTCCCCCTGGCTCTTAAAGCATGAGAGAGACAAGGACAAATTGGGTTCTCTCACAAGCTTGCAGACTGCCCTGCTCCAGGCAGCAGCAGGAAACATCAGGTAGCCTGATTGAATTCACTTCTTCCATGCACCAGCTGGCATCACATTCCAGATCTTGAAATTCCCAGTGTTCATTTATCTTCGCAATTTCTTACTTGACAATGAAAAGAGGACTACCAAGCTGATTCTGCATTTAACATACCATAATGCCAATCTTGATTCATTGTTTTATGAATTATAGTGAAAAGAGCTTATACAGTATTTGACAAAAAGATAATTCCCCACTTGTTTGTGAAGATGGTTAATCACAGGAGTAAGGAGTAGGGCAAGCTATTTCCTTTTTTAATTTAAATATGATTTTTGTGATCAAGTTATAGAATTAGAATCAGCTACAATTCAGGACTGAGGTATCAGCTATTGATTAAACATCAATGGGAGAAAGTTAAATTTATTTATCTTTTTTTCCTCACATCTAAGGAATAGTGGTAAAATGGCATTATTTTAATAATCTTGCCTTAGGAATTTTCTTTTTCGTAAATCCATATTTTGGATTTAAATTTATTTTTGGCATTTCTTATAAAATTTCTGGTTATAATTATAGCACTGTCATTTTTTCTTCTGAAAAAGAAATATATAATATTACATGGCTGATAGATCTGAATTTTGCTGGTGGATCTTCATCTTAATTATGTCTCATTTTGACTTAATGTCATTTGCCATTTTCTGTGTTTCTGTATGCTGACAACCCTGAGCTGGGAATGAGATTAGCATTTGGGCTATAGAGTCACATCAACAACTAGCTGAGTGAAATTGAGCAAGGATTTAGGAGGGCTTTGGCTGAGGTGACTTATAAAGTCTCTTACTGCTCTAAAATCTTATACTCTGTGGTGGTAAGTGTCTATATGGGCCCCTTATGGGGAATAAACAGAGATAAAAGTAGGGAATAAAAGAGAAGTGAAGTAAAGCAAAGTGAAGCAAAAGAACAGTGTGGAGAGAGAGGTAGATCTCTCTTTTTGGGACCCCCTTGCCATCTCTCCCGTTTTTATTCAGGTTATGATGAACTGAATTTGAGTAAGTGCTAGAGACTTCAAAACTGTCATGATTTTTATATTTCTAACACATATTATATTCTGTTTATTTAATAAGCAATTATATCCATATCTGTGAGGGCAGAGCCTGAAGAATCTACAGGAACAATCATTCAGAAATTTATCTTGAATTATCTGTTGAAATTAAGTTTTCACATTCAAATTTCTGTTTGCCATTCATTCTGGAGTAGAACAATTGCTGTTAGAATGAATAAGGAAGAACATCTTTTCTTTCTCCCTTCTTTAAATCACTGTATTTAATGTATGCTCTCCTGGGGTGCCAAGCCCACCACAAATATTTAGGATGCACTAGACAATAGTGTTTGATTCATTAGTATGGATCCCAAAGTGCTTATCAGTTTTGGCAACTAATGGAGAAAATATTCGTTGGGTAGTAGCAGAGACTGGTAAGGTTTCCCAGCACAAGAATAGTCATGATAGGGGTCAGCAATCTATGGATTATTAGTGTGATGGGATGTCAATAAATGTGAAATGAGCAGGAGTTAATTAGTGTTGCACAACATCTTAGGTTGATTCCACTTGATTCATTGCAGTAAATCTGGGGACTGAAATGTCATGATGATTTGCCATGGACCCAACATATAGAATTTGATAGGTGCAACATGTGTGGTGAGCCTTCCGTTTTGGTTGCAGAGTCCTGTAAGTGATAAGGTCTAGGAAAATGCTTAGGCTTCTCTCCAATAGCAGATAACTAAGTTTCCCTTTATGGAACTAAAGTGGTGAGCCTTTCATTTGAGCAGACTCCTCCTTGCTCCTTGCCTATAATGTCCTTAATGAATTAAGGCCTTTTGCAACAATTTGGATGGAACTGGAGACCATTATCCTAAGTGAAGTATCTAAAGAATGGAAAAGTAAATATCATATGTACTCAATATTAAATTGGACTAACTGATGAGCACACATGTGCATAGAGGGAAGTAAAACTCAGTGAAAATCAAGTAAGGGAGAGGGAGGAGAAGGGGATGGGCAAAAACCTACTTAATGGGTATAAATGAACACTATCTGGGTGATGGGCACACTTATAGCCCTGACTCAAGCATAACAAAAGAGATCCATCTAACCAAAAACATTTGTACCCCATAATATTTTGAAATAGCGAAAAAAAAATCCTTGAAATTCATGAATAACCAACATATCACCGGATTCCCCTCAATAAACTTTGAATATTGCAATAAATAAAAAAAAGAAAAATAACAAACTCAAGTTGGGGGAGAATACTGGACAGGAAGCTAGTTTCACTAACTCACTAAGTCACTTATTCTTGCATATCAGCCTCATGGCCTTCAGTTCCAATTTGTGCTTCAGGGCAACTGCGAATTATTACATGTCATAGATATTTGGTATCTTTTAGGAAAAGTTGGAACTGTTAATTTAAAATCTGAGAATGTCAGTGATTTACTAGAGTTTGTACATTTTGAATGTCTGAAAGAGAAGAAAGGACACTTCTTTCCATATTCATATCATCACTGTAGATGTCAGGGTGTCGTTTGGCTCAAACAGAAAAACTAAAGGTTTCTCATCTGTTTGCATAGTTTGATTTTTCTGCTTCACTGTATAGGGCCTGGAGACCTGTACATGTTTATGTCCTTTATTCTCCTTGAGTGTCTGTGAGTCTGATTCACTAGCCTACTTATTATGATCCATGAGTTGGCTCTAAATCAATAACTCCTGTTAACCCAATTCTAGAAGTCTACTGAAATAAAGAACTGGGACCAGCATTTGGATAATATAGGCAAGAAACAATCCAGGCAAGAAAGAATTCTATTTTCTTTCTAAGCCAAACTGTCAGGTAGCATCATATTTATAAAACATTCTTTCACACCAGATATAAAGTTTAAAGTAAGAGTAAAGAAGGTATATTTCCTTTAAATTTCTTGTAAATAGCAGTGATGGCGAATAGAAAGCCGTTATTGCAGCTCCAGTGTTCCATCTATTGTGAAAATGGAGCCCAGAGAAGAAAACACATTTATGTCAATCATCAGGAAGCGAGTTTCGAGGCTGAATTATCCAGATAATTGCCCTAAATTTTCATCCTGGCCTGTGATTGTTTCCTTTTCTACTGCCTTACACAGTTTTGCCTTTTTTCTTTGTCATCATTTTGCACTTCCTGACATTCTCTGTGTCAGCTGGCCATGTTATTGACTTCTATTTTTGTTGAGGTCACTTCCGTAGAAGCATCTCTTCAGCTTTTGATTGCCCTTAGTGGTGAGGAATTTGAATAAAAATGTATGACAGATGCTATTGAGATGGGGGAAGGGTTTGCTGGTGGAGAGGTGAATCATAATGTGAAAGCTGTATCGCTCAATCCCCCAAACACCCACTCCAATTTTGGCTCTTTGACAATGCTGTCTCTTTGAGAAAGAAGAACAGTTTGATCTGAATTCTTATTAGGTTCTGAGCCATCAAATTAGAATCTAATAAGCTCATTTGGAAGGGTTTTGAATTAGCTTAAAACAGACCCACGCTGAGCTCATAGAGGAGACCCTCCTACTCTTTCCAGGCAACCTGTAGTTTATAGACTTAATTTTCAAAGTCTCTTCTTTGTCTCTTTTCTCATCTTATACTTGTGCTCTTTTCTCCTTTAAAATTGGCTGCTTCTAGCTATATCTTACACTTCTGGGGCAATCTGTAACAGACCCTATTTGTAAGATTCTTTAAGAAAATCACAAATTTAGAGAGGAAAAAAAAGATACCTTTTTTAAATATGAGAAAGAGTTAGCTTCTGGAATCTTTCAGTTTGGCATCCTTCAGTAGTGCTAGTTACCTTTGAATGAGGAATTTTTTGGCAAACATAAAAATGTTCCCTGAATACTAAAATATATCATCATTTGCTTGTAGATATAAACAAATGGAAAATTGTTTAGGGAAATGAGAGTCTGGAGTCTTAGATGGGTAGTAGGGGAAAAAGTGGTGTTGCAGTCAGCTTGTTGGACCTCTGAGGAAATGAATGAAGTAAAAGAGGGAGAGGAATAGGAATGGTTATTAAGTAGAGAAGACAACTTGCCAAGGTTTGTTGGGGCTTACCCAAGTTAGCCCAATCGGTATGCTTCTATGTATATCATTTTGTACGTGTGCAAAGTTACTTGTAGGATGAATTCCCAGGAGTGGAGTTGCATGGTCAAAGGGTATATACATTCTTAATTTTAATTGTGATAGTTATTGTCAAATTGCTAGCTATGAAGTTCCTATCAATTTACACTTCCATGAGAAATGTATTGATAGAATTTAGAGACTTTTTTATTCATCATCTTTTGGCACCCCATGTTATGGACAAGAATTGTAATGTCAGTCTAATTCTCATTTCTTGGTAACTACCTTGTTTTACCTTTCAGGAAGCTTTTATTGATGTTGTTCAGAAATTTTGCCAGTACTTGTCTAAGTTTATATCCTTTAATTATTACTGCTTGACATTTGGTAGATTTTACAAATTAAAGATTCACCTTCCCTCAGATCAATAACATTTCTTCTTTTATTTCTTTGATTATTCTCTCAATCCATTCTTTCTGTTCTCTCCCTCTGAAGCCCCAGTAAATCTGATATTGGAACCACTAAATCTATTCTGCATGCCTTTTAGTTTTTGTCTCCTACTCTTATTCTTTTACATTGTATTATGGGAGACTCCCTTGATTTGCTTTTCCTGCTTTTGATTATGACCTTAATTTACCCACTGAGTTTTTAAAAAGTGGGAATGATATTTAAAATTTTCGATTACTCTGTTGCTTCTTTTTTTCAGAGAAGCCTATTGTTTCCAAATGGATAAACCTTGCCAAAAAACTTATTTATTTTTTTCTTTTATTTTCTGTATTGATTGATACTGTCCCTTGTGAAGTTAATTTTTATGTTTGTTGAGTTTGGTAGTTTTCTTTCATTCTGTTGATTTTCCTCAAATATTTGAGGGTTCTTGGTTGTCTGTCTAAATTTGTAGTTGTTGAGCTAGATTGATCACAATTAGTTGAAGCATAGTCCCTACATCCAAGGAGATAATCCTTGTTTTTTTGGCAATGGGTAAATATTTTGATGATAGGGATCCTGAATCCAGCCCTGATGTAGGGGAGGCAGAAGTTTTATGGCTGAGTGCCCTTCCATTTTGGTTCCTTGTTTCCTGGATGTAGGGCTTTCCTTTCCCTCATGATGGCCTTATGTGACCTGAGGCATTGTTCTGCTTCTTCCACCCCAATGGACACTCTGAGGGTACTTGCAGAACTCCAAGGTATATGTACAGTTGTTATGAATGCTTTAATCTATGTAGCAAATGCCACAGCCATGGTTTTGTGGTGAGAGTATCAGTTCTGCTCTTTTCTATTCTATTAATCAATCACCTGACAGTATCCTTACTGTCTACTCCTTTTCTCAGCTCTCATGGATTCTAGTTTTCTTATTTCAGGCTTCTGCTGAGAAAATTTACTTTTCCCTCTTTCATATTGACAGCTTTACAAATTCCTCAACAGTGTTGTGGTTTTTTTTTTTTTTCCTGTCGATTTTGAGTTGTTTTATGTCTTTCATGAGTTCCTCACCATTCTGGTTTTATGATACCCTTCTTATTATAGCACTAACATAGATTTATTTGCATTGTATTTTATTCCTGGATTTTTAATAGAATTTGAAGCCAGAAGTGAGTGTGTGTGTGTGTGTGTGTGTGTGTGTTCTCTACTACTTTTGAAATAATTTTGGTTTTAAGTTTGTAGCTATTTTAAGAGAACTCTAATATTTTAAAGGCCAGTCTGTCTCTTTGTAAATTTCTGAGGTAATTAAAATTCATCTTTAGATTTCCCATGAATATAAATTGAAATCACTAATTGTGAAATCAATAATTATACAGAGAAATGGCAGTGTCAGAATTCTGCTAAGATCTCTTCCTTTCACTTCTTATAATCTAATTATCATCACTTAGATTTTTGCTTCACAGTTGAAATGCTAAAATTGGGGAAATAATGTCTACTGTAGTTTCAAACCATGATTTATGGGGAAAACACCTACTTACTTGCTTTAAATTTCTGTAAGAACTTGTTATTTTTCACCTACCACAATTTAGACTGAAAAACAAAACAAAATTGTGGGCCCTCTGACTCATATTGTCTTGTAGTAATATATTAGTCCAAAATTAGATTGCAGCTTTATTAAAAAGCCCTATGCTCTTTTGAGGAATTGCCCCACTTTTTCTGTAAAGCAAGCAAAGTCTTTTAAATCTTTGAGAGATGCTAAAATTATGATTGATTCTTATGCTTTTAAAATCTCCAATCTTTTTTCTCATTTTGAACTGGAAAAACATATTGACTTTTTTCAGTGGAGATATAGGAACATTCATATTTATTTAGCTGGAGAGGGAAGATTATGAATTTGAAATTTCAAAGCCATTTCATAGTCAAAGGGTAATGGAATTATAGAGCCAAAAGGCTTCTTCAGGTAGCTTTGTGGTGATGTGTGAAGAGCAGAGAACTAAAATCAGAAAACCTAAGGTCGAGTTCCCACTTTCCACTTTCTAGCTGTGTGACCCAACTCAAATTACATAAATTCTTTAAAGTGCATTTCCTCATATGTCAAAGGAAGGTAGGTGATCCCTGCCCTGTTAATTCTCTTACTTTAGTGTAAGGATCAAATGAAAGAGTATAAAAAAATATAGTGGGAATTGTGAACTGCTGTTTGAATGTATGTAGATTTTTTTCTAGAAGTAAAAAAGAAACTCCTGTTTATTAGACAATTTGCCTAATTTCATCACTTAATTAGTGGTAGAGCTAGGTCTCCTAAATCAGTCTGGTAATATTTCCACTGGAGTGTAACTTTTAAAGCTTGCTATCTGCCTAAAAGGCTTTCTTTTCGTCTCTTATTTAATAAACTATATAGATTTCCCCACCCACATTTTTCTTTGCCAAACAACTGTGAAATTCTTGATGATTCTGATTCCTTTACTACTTGCTTCTACAAAGTATCAAACAGCTGGAGGATGACTTTCTGCCTTAGTGTAAGGTCAGCTGGAACAAAGTGGTCCCAACTCTCTTCCAGAGTCCTCAGGATAATTTTTAGGTTATTAAGTATGAAATGTCCGATTCCCTTAAGTACTACGTTTGATAGTTGATATTTCTGATATTTCACTTTGGCACTTTCTGTTTTATTTTTATTGTGAAGGTACATCCTCAGTCTTTCAAACTCACAGTTTGGCTTGTGTTTATCTTTCAAAAAATTTTTAGAGCAATTTTTGTGAAATCATGGATAAGTTAAAAATTCGTGTTATTTTCAAATATGAATTCCATCATGGAAACAATGCAGCACAGACAGCTCGAAATATCAATGAAGTGTTTGGAACGATGTGGTTAATGAACACACAGTGTGTTAATGGTTTGAAAAGTTCTGTCCTGGTGATTTTAATCTTGAAAATAAACCATATGGGCAACCCGAGACCAAGGTAGATAATGATGAGCTGAAAACTGTAGTGAAAGTGAATCCATCTCAACCTGTGTGATTAATAAAATATGGTATATGTGTACAATGGAATACTGCTCAATTATAAAAAAAACAATGGTGATCTAGCACCTCTTATATTATCCTGAATAGAGCTTGAGCCCATCCTCTGAAGTGAGGTATCACAAGAATGGAAGAATAGGTAGTATTGGCCATCAAACTGGTACTCGCCATGAAACTGGCACTAACTGATCAACACTAAGGTCCTCACGTGGTAGTAATATTCATTGGGGGTTGGGGGGTGGGGGTGTGTAAACTCACAACTAATGGATGGGGTGAGCATTGTATGGGGGAAGGGCATGCCTCTAATCCTGGCTTGGGTGAGGCAAAGTCATAACATGTAACCAAAATGTTTGTACTCCCATAGTATGCTGAAATAAAAAAAAAACACAAAAAAACCTATGTGTGAATTAGCAGCAAGGTTTGACGTTACTATTCCAACAATACTGGCCCATTTGAAACAAATTGGCAAGGTAAAGAAGATGGATAGATGGGTTCCGCATGAATTAAATGATCATCAGAAGAGAAATTGTCTTGAAGCTTGCCTTTCTTTGCTGTCACAACATAAAGGTCAATCATTTCTACACTGTATTGTTATGTGTGTTGGAAAATGAATTCTTTTTGACAATTGCAAGCATTTGGGCACAATGGTTGGATAAAGGTGAAGTGCCAAAACAGTCCAAAACCGAATATTCATCAAAAAAGCTAACAGTGTCTGTTTGGTGGTCCATTGCTGGTATTATCAACTATAGCTTCATGAAACACAGTCAATGAATTACGGTGGATGTCTATTGCAACCAATTGCATGAAATGATGAGGATGCTTGTGAATAAGCAGCTGAGATTGGTCAGTAGAGACATGCGAATCCTCTTGCATGACAATGCTCAACCACATGCCACACAAACAACGCTGCTCAACCTATGCAGGCTGGACTTGGAAACTCTCTGTCATCCACCATATTCACTGGACCTTGTACCAACTGACTACCACTTTTTCCCAGGCTTTGGAGCACTTCTTGCAAGGAAAAATATTCAATTCCTAACAAGCTGTGGAAAATACCTTTTGTGATTTTATCACCACTCACTCTCTAGGCTTCTTTGCTGCTGGCATAAGCAAGCACTCATTAAGATGGCAAAACTGTGTTAATAGTGTAGGCGCATACTTTGATTAATTGCACTACTTCTTGTTTCAGATATCATAAACTACACTTTTGATTTGAAACCGGACATTTCATATTTAATTACCTAATAAAAGGGAAACTGAGTGCCTCATGTTTAATAGAATCATTTAGGCTTGTTAAGTAGAAGTGTCCACGATAAGGAATTGAATTTTCAGATTTCGGATACAATTAGTTGAGCTTTATATTATTGTTCACTTAAGCAGATGTGGGAAAACAGTAAATCATTTCAAATAGAGAAAAGTGAAGATTCATGTTCAGCTAGAGAGAAGAAAGGGAAAAGAATATGTGAAAACTTTACAGTCACTTCATGTAATATTGAATAATGTAAATTGGAAAGTATAGAAGATGTTAATCAAATGCTTCAGATTTTGTAGAAAAAACCACTGATTTTTTATTTTTTGCTGAAACATGTACTTTCTGATGGGTTTATTTTTATTAATAAGGACAACACTTGGCATGCAAATGGTTTGGATAGCTACTTACTATCAGAAAGAAAGAATTTTTAAAATAAATTTTTAATTTTAGAATAGTTTTAGCTTTACAGGAAAGTTACAATGATAGTACAGAGATATCCCACATCTACTTTCTCCTGCTGGTAATTAATACCTTACGTTAGTATGGTACATTTGTGACAACTGATGAACTAGTATTGACATATTAGTATTAACTGAAGGCCATACTTTATTCACAATTCCTTAGGTTTTTTTTTTTAAGTCTAATGTCCTTTTTCTGTTCCAGATTTCCATCCAGGACACTACATTATATTTAGTCATCATGTCTCATTAGACTCCCCTAGACTGTGATAGTTTCTCAGACTTTGCCTGTTTTTGATGACCTTGACAGTTTTGAGGATTACTTGTCAGATATTTTGTAGAATGTCCTTCAATTGGGATTTGTCTGATGGGTAGGCTAGTGTTAAGGGTTCTTGGAAAGAAGACCACAGAGGTGAAGTGCCATTTTCATCACATCATATCAAAAGTACATACAATCAACCTGACCTATCACTGTTGATGTTAACCTTGATCACCTGGCTGAGGTAGTGCTTGTCAGGTTTTTCTCCACTATAAAGTGATTTCTTTCTCCCTCTTTTCAACTCTACTCTTTGGAAGGAAGTCATTATCTGAAGCGTACTTTATGGGTTGGGGAGGAAAGATCTAATTTTAACTATAATAAAAAATCATTATCATTTGCAAACATTCTGATCTTTGAGTGATCAATATCATAATTATATTTAGCAGGCTCATTTGACCAGCAAATGTAGAGATATGTGTTTCGCAGCTAACATCTCGGTAGGCAAATTGCATAGCCATATTTCCTTGAGTAGGATCCTCCTGTAAAGCATATTTCTTTGTGCATAGGAAATGGTCAGAATTATAGGCTCTGAAGACTCAGTCTCCACTGCTACCACTTCTCTGATATTCCAGGTCCTACCTGATATTCCAGTCAGTTTAGAAAAGTGGCTGTCACACTAGAGAGAGACAATCAACCACTTGGAGGGCTTGTTAAAACACCAATTCCAGGGCTCTGTCCCTAAAATTTCTGACTCAATAGATCTGAGTGAAGACTGAGAATTTACATTTTTAACAAATTTTCAGGTGATGCTGATGCTGGAGACCACACTTTGAGAACTACTGGGTTAGATCATAGAGAGTGAAAACACCTGAGCTACATTATTTCAATTCTCTACTGACCTTTGCTGTGTAGCTGATTCTACAGATGCTGGTACACAACACAGTTTCCTCCATAGAATGCTCTATTTGAGCTCCTCCACTCTGAAAACCCTTTGTCTTCACTAAGAAACTGATGTTGGCTCTGTTCTTTGAGAAAGAGAGTGATACAATATGTTGCCTTGGCCTACCAGAAGGCTTATAGTCTCAATTAACACAACTATACTAACTCCTCTGATTGCTGCTTATTCTTCATAGTGTGGCTCCTGCCCCAATTTATGAAATTTATTTTTTATTTGTACTGTACATAACCAGCATATAATTCTTTTTGAAAATTAATAATATCTACTGGCATATCTTAAGCACTTACTCTTTTAACTTTAGCATCCACTCTAAGAGTTAGATCTATTATTTGTCTCATTTTAGAGAAGAAGAAATTGAGAATCAGGTTCATCATCTTCCTAAAGGTCATACAATTATGAAATGGGGGACTAGGGGCTGAAACTCATGTCTTCCACTCCAAGCTGGTGCTTCTCAGTTCTGAACTTATGAAGAAGGGGCCATGTGGTGCAGTAGAAAGAACCAGGTGACCATTTGCTGCCTATATCACTGAAACATGGTACTTCTTCCAAACACAGCTTTCCTATATTCCAAAATGAGGGATAATAATACTTTCCTCATAGAGTTGTCTTAAGTGTTGAAGAAAATCATGGCTATAAAATACTTAGTAGAATGCCATATTTATGTTAAGTACTCAATAAGTATGTTCTTTTTTTCAAAGCCACTTGCCTACGTGAAATTATCTCTATTGCATTTAATTGTGTAACTAATACCACCTGAGTTAAAAAGAACATTCTATTTGTAAAGGAATAAATTAGGAATGAATGAAGAAAAAAATATTGCTAACTTTACTCATATTGGCACTGGAGTTTCCATCTATACTTAAAATTATCTCTTTTTTTGAGTTCTTTCATTACATACATTTTTTAAAAAAATAAAATTTAAAAGGCTGATATAGCAATTTAGAAACAATATACAACAAATATAAGATTGTCATTTTATCTTTGGATAAAATAATTTTAGTGCTCGAGGAACATAAATGGAGTTTGTGTTCCTAAGAAGCATGGATCAGAGAACTGCTATAGTATACCAGGTTATAAAATCTTTGATCTGTTACTAATTTTTGAAGTTGTGTAGTCCAACTTTCAATTATCTTCCTTGTGGTTTTGTGTAGAATTTTGCCTGGGGATTTTTCTTTACCTTTAATTTTTTTAAAAAAACACATGCTGAATAGGAAAATATATTAAATTTCATTACTTCATGAGTATATTTCTGTTCATTGTCTCATCCAACCTGCAAAACAATTCCTGTTTCCTCCTATTGATTTGGGTTTTCTCCCTTCTTTATCTAGTTACAACTTTGCTTATGTTCTAGCTTGACTTTTCTTTATGTTTCTAAAACCAGATTAGTTTTGAGATGTGGAGATTTTGTTCTCACTGGTCTTTGACATCAGCCTGAGCATATCAACTGATTTTAGAAAAAATATAGCAGTGGCTGGAATGACAAATGCAGTAGATGATGTCTTGATGTGAATCACGTCTGTCCAACATGGATAAATTCCAAAACAAAATGTTTTGGAAGCTAATGTCTAGGGAATTAGACCTTATAATAATTCAAATGAGAAAATAATGCATTCCAAGGTCAAATATAATTTTTAAGAGGTCCATATTTCCAGATTGTCTACGTGTCTGCTCTCTTCTGTTAGTATAAGCAGTCCAGAATCAACTGACGATGTTCAGTGTTCCTCTGCCTGTTTGTAAATCAGACAATTGCATTCATCATTCCTTATCATTCCTTCTTGATTGGGAGAACTGGCTCATTTCAATGCTAAAAATTCCCAGAGATTAAAATGATGTCTCTTTTTTGCTTAGGCTTTTATCTGAAAACATTTTCTTGAAGTTTTGATAGCTGCAGAAAAGTAGTAGTACAGTAGGAAGAGCATAAGCTTTGGAGGCAGATAACTATAGCTTTGAATCCATGAGCAAGTTACTCAAATTCTGTGTCCACTTCCACATAAAACATATACATAATAGTACATATTTGGCAAGGTTGTGGTAAGAGTTAAATGAACTAACATACAGACAGTACCTGTGGTGATGTCAAGGATGTATTAAGTGCTCAAAAATGTTAATTTCAATTTCTTGGTAGTAATGTGTGTTAAATGCCGTTGGTTTTACATGAAAATGTCTCAAACAAGTATACCTTATGGAATTTTCAACCTGAAGGAAAGGGGAGAACACAAATAAGAGGTCTTATAAGAGTCAAAACATCTCACCCGTTACCATCATTCAGAAGTGACAAATGTCATTAAATGATAAACTGATAGGTACATTTTCCTTCACAGAAATTATACTATCTGGAGGATTTCTAATAGCTTGAAGTCCAGTTGACACTCTCGGACTAATATTTAAAATAAATAATAGACAACAAAATTAATAGCTGGCATTTGAAGTGCTGCAACTTGTCACCAAATACCATAGCTCCCTAAACCATTAGCTGCCACCTCATGTAATTGGTAGAACAGTACTGTACTATTCCCAATATTGCTGAAATGTTCTGTAATACCCGCAGACAATTCTCTGGCCTATTTTTGGTGCTCCATTTAACTTTTTGCCAAATCTGAATTACTGGGGTTTGAACTATTCAAATGCTACCTCATGCTAGCTTTCAGATTGATCCTAATTGCATTAATTGATAGTAATTTCCCCATCCAAAAATTTTGGGGAGTAATTTAATCTTGGTAAGACTTCTGAAGCCACTAAGGTGCCACCACCTGAAGACTTAGTGCACTACAGTGACATAAAAAAATGCATGCTAAACTTGGAGTTTGAAAAAGAAGTTTATTTATACACCATATCTTTTGTGACAACAGTGTTTTGAGACTGTTGGCAAGTAATACTCCTATGGATACATATAAGCTGTGAGAAAACAGTAAAAAGGCTTTTATTAATTATAAAGTTTTCCTAAGTATCCTATATAACCCACTCACTTCTCTCATTTCTCCAGTGTTTCCAATTACTCTTCACTAAATTCACTAAATCAATAAATCTGGAAGGTTCATATGGATTAAACTGTCTATCGGGCATTGTGTGTGTCTATGGAAAAAGGATAGATGTAATAGGAAACATGTTGTTCTTGCTCTTGTATGAGTTTTCATTTTAATTCAGAACATAGCTTATACCCCCCAAATAACAGCACGATAACAAAGAGTACTAGCAAAGTGAGTGTATAGTTATTCTTATAAGTGGTCAGGAGGTATCTAAGTTGATCCAATTTATTTATTGGCCAATTTGGCAATTTATCAAAATTTTTTTTAAAGTATATGACTTTTGACCTAGCAATTCCATTGCTAAGAATTTCTTCTATGGATATATATGTACATGTATGTGAAGATTTATGTGAAATAATGTTTCTTGCAGCATTATTTGTAATACAAACATAGAAATGAACTGAATATTCCTCAGTGGGGGACTGGTTAAACAAATCATGGTCCAGCCAGGAGATGAAATACTATATACTTGTTAAAAATAAAAAGATAGTGCTATATGTACAGACATGAAAGATGTCTGAGATAAGGCTGAAGAAATGATGTATGTCATTGTTATATATGTGTGTATATGCATATATATCATCAATATCCATTTATATATGTATGTATATAAATATATGGAAGGAAACATATTAAGTCTTTGATTTGGCTCTCAGTTTGACTGTTGTTGGCATATATGAGTGCTACTAATTTGTGTACATTGATTTTGTAACCTGAGACTTTTATGAACTTATTTATCAATTCCAGTAGTTTCCTGGCAGAATCTTTGGGGGTTTTCTAAATGTAAGATCATATCATCAGCAAAGAGTGACAGTTTGACCTCTTCTTCCCCCATTTGGATGCCCTTGATTTCCTTCTCTTGTCTGATTGCTCTGGCTAGGACTTCCAGCACTATGTTGAATAGAAGTGGTGATAGACGGCAACCTTGTCTAGTACTAGTTCTAAGTGGGAATGCTTTCAATTTTTCCCCATTCAGTATGATGTTGGCTATGGGTTTGTCATATATGGATTTTTATCATTTTTAGCTAAGTCTCATCTAGGCCTATTTTGTTAAGAATTCTTATCATAAAAGGGTGCTGAATTTTGTCGAATGATTTTTCTGTGTCTATTGAGAGGATCATGTGGTCTTTGTTTTTATTTCTATTTATGTGGTGAATTACATTTATAGATTTGCATATGTTGAACCATACTTGCATCTCTGGGATGAAGCCCACTTGGTCATGATGGATTATTTTTTTTGATGAGCAGCTGAATTCAATTTGCTAGGATTTTATTTGAGAATCTTTGCATCTATATTCATAAGGGATAATGGTCTATGTTGGATTCTTTCCTGGATTTGGTATCAGTGCAATGTTGGCCTCATAAAATATGTTGGGAGGATTTATTCCTTATCAATGTTGTGGAATAATTTCTGCAGGATAGGCACCAGTTCTTTGCAGGTCTGGTAGAATTGAGGTGTGAAACCATCTGGTCTGGGATTTTTTTTTAGGAAGGTTTTTTATTAGTGCCTCAATTTTGGTACTTGATATTGTTGTTTGGGAATTCTATTTCTTCCTGATTGAGGCTAGGGAGGCTGTGTGTTCCTAAGAATTTGTCCATTTCATCCATGTTTTTAAGTTTCTGTGCATAGAGATCTTTATAGTATTCAGAGATGTTATTTTGTATTTTCGTGATATCAGCTGTAATTTCTCCTTTTTCATTCCTGATTGTGCTTGCTAGAGTCCTTTCTTTTCTGGTTCTGGTTAATTTAGTAAGAGGTTGTCAATTTTCAAAGGACCAACTTTTTGTTTCATTAATCTTCCATATAGTTCTTTTGTTATTGATTTCATTTAGTTCTGCTCTGATCTTGGTTATTTCTTTTACTTCTGCTGGGTTTGAAATTGTTTTGCTCATCCTTTTCCAGTTCTTTGAGATGACTCATTAGATTGTTGATTTGTGATCTTTCTGTGTTTTGAATGTAGGCATTTATGGCTATGAATTTTCCTCCCAGGACTGCTTTAGCTGTATTCCACAGATTTTGATAACTTATGTCCCTTTATTATTTAGTTCAAAGAATCAAACAACCCTATTAACAAGTTGGCAAAAGACATGAACAGAAACTTTTCAAAAGAAGTTAGAGTAATGGCCAACAAACATATGAAAAAATGTTTAACATCTGTAATCATCAGGGAAATGCAAATCAAAACCACAATGAGATATCACTTAACTCCAGTAGGAGTGGCTTTTATCAAAACGTCCCTAAACAGCAAATGTTGGCGTGGATGTGGAGAGAGAGGAATACTCATACACTACTGGTGGGACTGCAAACCAGTACAACCTGTATGGAATTTAATATGGAGATACGTCAAAGAACTTGAAGTAAAACTACCATTTGATTTGGCAATCCCACTACTGGGTATCTACCCAAAGGAAGAAACATTCTATAATAAAGACATCTGCACTTGAATGTTTATAGCAGCACAATTTACAATTGCAAAGATGTGGAAACAAGCCAGTGCCCATCAATACACGAGTGGATTAATAAAACATGGTGTTTGTATACCATGGAGTACTACTCAGCCATAAAAAATGGTGAACAAATACATCTTGTATTATCCTGGATGGAGCTGGAGCTTATTATTCTAAGTGAAGTATCACAAGAATGGAAAAACAAGCACCACATGTACTCACCATTAAATTGGTACTAATTGATCAACACTTACGTGCACATTTGGAAGTAACATTCATCAGGTGTCAGGCAGGTTTCTGGGGAGGGGATGGGTAAATTCACACCTAATGGGTGTGGTGTGCACTGTTTAGGAGATGGGCATGCCTGTACGTCTGACTTGTGTGGTGAAAAGGCAATAAATGTAACCAGAGCATTTGTACCCCCCAATCATAATCTGAAATAAAAATAAATAAATAAATAAAAGTCTGACAAAAATATTTATGGAAGGATAAGGTCTAAAACTTTACTGCTAAATTTTAGCAATATTATCTCAATGAAGTGGGAATAGAAGGATAGGATGGGATATTTTATTCTTATTTTAGATCATTTACTGTTATATTATTTATGTAACTATATTTTATGATTCTAAAAATATCAAAACAAGTGAATATATTCTTTTTTCCAGCTTTATTGAGGTATAATTGACAAATAAAATGAGTATATTTTAATAGTGGAAAGAAATAAAATGATGAGAAGCAGTTGTTATTGACAAAGAAATACTGTTATTCTTAATGATGATAAGAACTGCAATGTCCAGAGTGCTTGCTATGCCAAACACTGAAAACTTGACATATATTATCTCATTTAGTTTCTCATACCTTTAATTATGATGAAAAACCAAGGCATTGCAAGGTTAAGTAACCTGCCCAAAATCACACAGCTAACTAAATAAGTGGCAGAACCTGAACCCCTGACTCCAAAGTATATGCTGTTAAATACTAAGCTTTGTTTCCGTTTTGTCTTCTACAGCATTCTTTATGGTCCCAATTGTTTAGATAACTGAGGCTCCTGGACCATGGCAACCATAATCATGTAATGGGGCTGGGAAAGTAGAAGGAAGGGGTATTCTATTTTTAGTATTGTTTTTGAGCAGAAAGGAAGGTTTAATTCTATAGTGTTTTCCATCTGAAACTATCAATTTTTAAATAAGGGGTTTTTGTGCCAGAATATTGACATTTTCAGCAATATGTAGTTATTTCTCAGCTTTCATAGGTTTGATGGCTTTGCTACACATACATGTTCATAACAGACCAAGAAGGCAGCTTATGTAGTTTGGGCAACAGTCGGGTGGAGGCTGAGCAACAGACTAAGCATGACTAGATGCATATTCACCCCTATCTGACCCATAGCATGACCATTAGAATTGCACATAGATAAGTTAAAGTGTGAAGGCAGTTTTTTGCTTCTGACTTTGTAACTGTATTCTTGGATATTACATTGGAAAGATAGTATCCTCAGCTTCCAGCCACTTTTCATTGCAGAGTGCCCTCTGCTGAAGAAGCAGAGAAGCTCACTAAGAATTTTGTGAATAGCACTGTACATCTCTCACTGTTTTTATGTTCTGTAATTTCCATTTATATTAAAGAGTAATTAAACTCATTACTTTTTCATAGCACAAACCTGTATTTGGCTTTAAGGTACGCCATACATGGCACTTGCCCCAAACACGAAATCAGAACAAACAAAACCAAATACAACAGCTATGAAATCATCTTGCCTTTTATTATTCTTATTCTTGAAACAACATTTAGATTTCCCCTTATCAAAAATCAAAAGTCCATGAATATCCCCACTTTCTGTGCTGTTTCACAAGATATACAGTTACTTCTAGTTTCTTTTCTTATCTGCTTTTCCAAATTTTTGCAAACTCCTCTATTGTTCTCATTTCTCCCCCTGACTCTGAATCCTATTTTACTTCACAAGTATTTATAAGTTTTACAAGTATTTAAAAGTAAACCTACTTTAATTTACAAGTGTGCAAAATCCTTTATAGAGATAATAATATGTCATAGTTTAGTTTATTCTGTTTCTAGTTTATCACAAAACTATTATAAATTTCCATTAATCTTTTGCATAACCACTGTAAATTATACCTGTAGATGGTGAATTTAAATTTTTCTTAAAACCAAGCCATGCTTAATCAGTATTTGCCAAAATGCTTATAAAATTTATTATTATTATTGAAAATTAAATAGAAATGAGGACACTCTCCTTAGCTCTTCAGCCTGGTTTAATGAGAGAAAGAGGATACATTCAAAGTAGATTTTTATTAATATGAAATTTCCTTGGGTGAACATCTTTTATAGAGCTGGTTAATGCTATACCACACCAAAACAGAAACACAAGCAAAAAATACATACATATAACATTTTTATTGATTTAAGAATAAAGAACTATAAGACCATGAATTATATATTTTTATATTTTATTTTTTACTTGTTTTCAGTGGTACAGCATCTCATATAGGTAAAACACTTTCAAACACTATATTTTTAGATCTCACTTTGTGTCATATATTCCAAATAAAAATTGGAACCCTTTATCTGTTTTGCCTCATTTCATCATAGGGAATTTTAATTTTGGAGTGTCCAAGCATCTGGGAAATGGGATTACATAACCATAGGTATAGATATTCTTAGGTTTTCTTTTCCTTGAATGTTGGTTAATTGTATTAACTACTTAATATCCATTACTTTACTAGTAAATTAAAGGCTAGAAAGGGAGTGAAACATCATTTATGGCTGTTTGGCTTCTTTGTGTGGCCCTTCCTGAGTTTATTGAACATTGATAGCTATTACAATATGGCTATAAATTATGTTAATGTTTTTTGTTTCTTTTTCATTTTTTGGTTTTAGTTATATTTAGGTCTTAATGCTAATGTTAGAAATATGCTGCTTGCCCAATATCCAATAAATGTAATTCCTATGTGTCCACTTAAGTGTTGATCCGTTAATACCAATTTGCTGGTGAGTATATGTGGTGCTTGTTTTTCCATTCTTGGGATATTTCACTTAGTAGTATGGGTTCCAGCTGTATCCAGGATAATACAAGATACATTTATTGGGTATTGGGCAGGTGGGAGGGGGGAGGAGGGGGTGGGTATAAACATACATAATGAGTGAGATGTGCACCGTCTAGGGGATAGTCACACTTGAAGCTCAGACTTGTGTATGTGGGGGAGGGGGACAAGGGCATTATACACAACCTTAAAATTTGTACCCTCATAATATGCTGAAATAAAAAAAAAGACTCCTGCGAACACTAAGCCTTAAACCTTATACCAGGGCCAAATGGACACACATGCATTCTGGGCAAGTGAATAATTCATTTTAAAACTGTTTGCTGACTATTAAAAAAAAAGAAATATGCTGCTTGGTATGATTTTAAAACTATTTTTGAAAATGTTTTTGTTGTTTTCTCTCCTCAGTTCGTGAGTATTTTTGCTCTAGTTTACAAATTTACAAAAAATATTATTTGGAGGAAAATGTCAAAATACCTTCAAATATCTTCCATTATACTCTTTGTTGCTTAGATATATTTTCATCTTCATTTCTGTTTTATTATTAAGAAGATTTCTTTTACTTAAAGAATTCGAAGTATGTCAAAACAGGGCATTAAATGATTATGAATCATCATGATCCAATGTTTTGTTTTATTCGCCCAGAGATGGGCAGCCTGAAATGCATTTTTATGTGTAACTTCAACGTATTTATAACCTCCTCCACACATCCTGATCAAGAGGGCTCTCAAGCCTCTAGGCTTAGTCTATTGTTAGGGAGTGAAGAATTTGGTTAGTAAGTATGGACAAAAGTTTTCTGGAAAGCTTGGTATTTTTGTTTGTTTGGAAGTGTGGCATTTGATTTTCCTATATATTTTTAGCTATGATATACAGAACATTAAATTCTTCTTTTCACACTGGGCACATTGAAAATCTTGTTCTCTGTTGGTTTACAGTTTTACTGACAGAAAAAAGAGCAAATGAAAAGTCAGTTTATACAATTTTTATTGATTTCAAATTCAAGGTGAAAACTTCTTTTTAAGGATACATAAATTATAACCAGTTTACTGCACATGAAGGTCTGTGCATTATATCACTCTGGCTTGGGAAAATTATTTTGAAGTAGAGAAGTGTCAGTTGGATTTTGGCAAATACAGCTGGGTCAGCAACTGGGCGACCCAAGATCTTTACCTTTTCCCATTAGAGGAGTGTTACCCTAGAATCAGCTTTTACTGCTGACATCCCATGGTCGGTAACTCCTTTCCCTTGAATTGTACTTATGCAGCAGATGGTATTGAATATATGCATATATTTTTGTGATCAATGTCAAGTTGAAGTCTGAATTAGTACAGTAGAGAAGTGTGTAATGGAAACATAGCTGTAAAGTGTTAGGGTTGAGTGTTAGATTAATTCATTGCCATCTGTCTTTATTTTGCTAATCCACTCCTGTGGGCACCACAAAGTATTGTAATTATGTTTTTAAAAATCTGTGTGTGTGTGTGTGGCACACAGAATTTCAACAACAGCTACAACACATTTTCCCATCCCCAGGTGAAAAAAACAAAATAAATAAAAGGTTTTGCATATATCTATTGGCATTCCTAATCTTTTCCTAGGTTTGATTTTATCCCCATTTTTCTATAGATAGTGATAGGGTAAGTCATTGGGTTGCAAAGAGTGCATGGATTTTTACTACAGAGCCTGAATAAACAAATATATTGACAATTTTAGTGTTGCTGTTTTTTTTTCACTTGTGCTCTCAAGTATTCAAGTACACAGTGTTAATACTGTAAGTAGGAAGTTTCTGTAAATAATATTAGTTCTTTGGGAGAAAAAATTTCTGAAGAAATTCAATTAATACATGAAATAATGGTCCTCAAAACACATCTTTATCAGGTATACAATATCCACAATATATAAGGAACTCAAACAACTCAATAGCAAAACAATAACAACAACAACCCCCCCCCAAAACCAAATTGGATGCAAAAATGGGCAAAGGACCTGAACAGACATTTTTCCAAAGAAAACATATGAATGGCCAACAGGTTTATGAAAAGATGCTAAACATCGCTAATCATCAGGGAAATACAAATCAAAATCACATGAGATATCACATTACAGCTGTTAGGATGGCTATTATAAAAAAAATCAAGAGATAACAAGTGTTAGCGTGGCTGTGGATAAAAGGATAAAAAGGAACCCTTGTTGGTGGGACTATAAATTGGTGCAGCTATTATGGAAAACAGTATGGAGGTTACTCAAAAAATTAAAAATAGAACTACTTTATTGTGATCCCATTTCTGGGTATATCTCCAACAGATAATGCAATCTGCATGTTCACTGCAGCATTATTCACAATAGCCAAGAAATAGAAGCAACCGAAGTATTTATTGACAAATAAATGGATAAAGAAAATGTGGCATATATACACAACTGAATATTACTCAGCTTTAAAATAGAAGGAGATCCTGCCATTTGCAACAACACACATGAACCTTGAGAACATTATGCTAAGTGAAATAGGCCAGCCATAGAAAGACAAATACTGCATGATCTCACTTATATGTAGAATTTTAAAAAAAGTCAAACTCACATTAACAGAGTAGAATGGTGGATCTCAGGGGCTGGAGGGGTGGGGCAGGGTAAAGGAGAGATGTTGGTCAAAGGGTACAAATTGAAGTTATAAGATAAATGAATATTGGCAACCTAATCAAAAGCATGGTGACTACAGTTAACATATTTTATACCTGAAATTTGCTAAAGGGGGAAATCTCAAGTGTTCTCCCCACAAAAAAAAATGGTAACTGTGTGAGGTGATAGATATGTCAACTTGATTGTGATAATAATTTCATAATGTATGTATATATCAAAACATCACATTGTGTACCCTAAATATATGCGATTGTTTATTTGTCAATCATACCTCAGTAAAGCTAAAAAGCCCCACATCCTTGTGTGGAATAAGTTGATTTATTCTATACCATTAGCAAAAGTGGTGGAATACACTTTATTTTCCAAAAGTAAGGAGCCATTTATTTTTACATAAGATAAGGGAATTATTTCTAAAAGAGTTTATATATTTGCCACAAATTTGTGGTGAAATAAATTTTCATTGATTTTGGAAAAGGAGAGTGATGAGTGGGCATTAACTCATTTAGATGTTAAAATATATTTTAAAGTTATAATAAGAGCAGAATGGGAAATAGCATTTAAAGAAATAAGTCTGTTTATCATTTATCTAAGAGTTTATTGTCATTTATCATAAAATTTAAGAACTATAAATACTGCAATAAATAAAACTATAGTTTTTTTAAAAGACAAAAGATTTATATGATCTGAAGAGAAACCAGAGTATAGTCTTTTTATAATAGGCAATAAAGTTATTTGATTAGTTTTGCTAGGACTTTTGCTTGTATATTTTATTTACTTTTGCATTTGTGTGTTGATGTTTGATTAATTCCTTTCTAAATCTTATAATCTGGTATATTTAAAATTTTTTATTGTAAAGGTGACACACTTGGGTGACAGTGTGTGTGGGGTGTGTAGGGTATTTCTATCAGAAATAGTACCAAAGATGAACTCCTCTTTTATCTTGGCTTTCAATATCCACAAATATCTAACCAACACCCTTGGGAAAATATCATGGTCATGTTATATGTGATTTCTACATGAATCAAAACCATAGCTGCTGGGGTTCAAGTCCATTATCACTTAATGTACTCTCAATCCTCTCTGTTTGCTGTACTCTAGCGTTTTAGGACCACCTGGTTTTGTCACATTGCATCATTTAGCTTGTATAGATGGCTAGGTTTAGTTTTAAAGATCCTGGTTGACAGTGTTTCTACTGGACCAGATAACTCAGCCTTCTTGTTTTCTCCTTTGCAATTTCGATCGAGCAATACTTGCTTCTTGAACCACATGAACATTGTTAAGAGTGGGTACTTTGTGTCTGGAAAATAACTAGAATTCTTACAATAAAAGATGCCGTCTAAATACCAAATTTTACATTATCGATTGCTTGCTAGAGTGTACTTTTTGTGTGTCCTGTCCAACCTAATTTTCTCAGTAAAAACTTTGCCATCTTGCCTGCTGAGACTTCCTTTTCACTACTTTGTGTTGGCTTCTCTCCTCTCTCTGCCCATGCTGTGATAAAATCACTATGGTTAGAGCTAAAGTCAAACCTTTTAAAAACCTAATTATTTTTTTCCTATCTATGATAAAATATCACTGACCAGAAATCTAAAGAGCATCAGGGGAAGAAAACCATAAATAATTCCCCCAAATGTAAGTACACACATCAGTAAAGAGAAAAACAACTCCTTGAATCATGCCACCATGCTGAGGTACTTTCATGAGGCTTATGTATAAAGTGGTACTTTTATAGCTACTGGTCAGGACTATGATTGGAATATCTAACTGTTGCAGCTAGTATTACTGTTATTGCTAGCATCTCAAAATTGAGACTTGCTTATCTCTTTACCATAAATAGATATCATAGAAAAAATGGAATTATTCATAAATTCCACAGATTGCAAAAGACCTCAAGCTGAAAGCAGGTCAGCTTTAGCTTCATAGGCTATAAGTCCTGAGCATTTCAGAAAAAAAGAGTTTTTCCAGAAGTTTAGATGATTTTGGTGAATTATGAAGTCCTTGAACTATTGTTGGCACTATAATTTTTCAGGAGGCTGGAAAATCACCAAGAAAATGACTAAGAAGACTTTTAATGCATTGCCATATAGTTGTTAAAGTTCAAGTGGTAAACAAATAAAGGATGGAAATGTCATTCTGGTTTCTAAATATACTGTAATTTCTTTGAGATTCCTCTTATCAGGAAACTTCCGCCCTTAGGATTCTTTGACATCTAATTTGTTGAACTGTTTATAAAACACAGAAATGTGAAGATGTATTAGATGTTGTTTACAAAATATTCACGGACTAAACTAGAAAAAAATCCACTTTGAAATCCTAACTGTTGAATATAGTCTGACTGTATTATGTTCTTAGGGGGATTGCTTGATGTTTCTTTTTCTAGGAAAAAATTGACATGAGACTACTTTTGACTTTGTGTGGTAGATTAGATTATTGTTCAGCAAATAATCATTCTCCTCCTCTCTATCTCCATGGGAAATTTCTATATTACCTATCCCATTGATGTTGGGCTTGGTCACATGACTTATTTTGGCTAACGTGATGTGAGCAGAGGCTTGAAACATGCTGGTGTATTGGGTTTGTCCTCTTGTGTTGTCCCTCTGCCATGCAATATATATGCTCCAGCTAGCTCTCCGATCTAAGAAGGACCATCCTCATGCAAAACAGATGTGAACCCAAGCTGCAGCTTAGAATTAAGCATGATCCCAGTCTAGATCGGTTGAATATCAGCCAAACCATAGAGATGTATAAGCATGAAATAAATGCTTCGTGTTATATTTCAGCGATTTTGAGTGTGATTTGTTACACAGGGAAAGCTGGCTTACATGCTTGGCATTAGCGGTTTTAGCATTTATAATTTCGACTCTCCTCACACATGTCCCTGAAATCAAGAAACTTGACTTTTACTATAGCATAAAATTGAATTTTGATCACTTATCAAGCAAGTGGGGCCTGTGCTTTCTTATTAGGGCAATTTTGCTTCCTATTTATTGCATATATATTTTACGGGGGTGGGGGTATGGTGTTCTAAGGTGGTATTTGAGAATTAAGGGTTTGGGACTTTTGTGAATATTCAAGGTTTACCATACATTTAACTTTAGAGTAGACAATCTATGACTTGCCTTACTTAGCTGTATACATTTTATTTGACAGCATATTAGAATCATTGCCTGATTTTTCTTCATTAATATAAACGAGGAGGTGTGTATATATAAAAACAGAGGGAGAATTTTGAGAGATCCAAAGACTGGGTCATAAAGCAGAGTAATTTGAAGTTCCTGAAGTAGACAGACCTGAAGGTTAGAGGAATAAGACCAGAGCATCTTTGAGATTATTTCCTAGTTAATTTCCCTTAAAAAGCTGTTATTTTCTCATTTCTCTTTGAGAATGCACAGAGGTAATAATTCAGATGCTATTGGTGCACATACCCATAGCAAGAAACACTTATTAATGTGCTTTTCATTAGCTTTCTTCCTTTTGCTGTCTCATTTCTGCTCCTTCACAGTGCTTCCTGAGATCGCCTCTAAAATAGACCACTTGTCCCAAACCTTTGTCCAGAACAAGGTCTGCTTTTCAGGAAACTCAACATTCTACATTTCACTCTAGTGTGACATTTTTCCTGATTGTTATAGGAGTCCTATTGAGTAGAGAAAAAAGCAGCTTTTGTTTCATTATTGAGATTTGTTTTTTTAAATGACTGAATACAGGAATCTCTTAGTCATTTTTAAGAAATAGATTTAAAAATCTTATTTTAATGTAAAATAGTACAGAAATCTAAATCATACATTAATTATTCAAGAAATGTTTATTGTTTACTACTTTGTTATTTCAGTTTATATTCCCAGTGCCCATTTACATAATCAGGAAAAAGTCCTAGAATCCCTAAATGGTCGATGAATGAATGAATGGATAGAACATAGTTCATTCCCTTCAAGAGCATACAGTGTAGTTGTAGAGACAGACATGTAAACATGCCACGGCAATGTGATATGTACTTACAGTAATAGAGAAATGAATAAGGTACCACAGGAGCACAGGGAAGGTAGAGCTAACTCAGTCTTCCCAAAGAAATAATGTGCAAACTGAGTCTGAGAGGAGTTAGCTTGACAGACTAGAGAATGGGGAGAAGAACTTCCAGATAGGGTGAAAGGAATGGTCAATAGCATAGAGTTGTAAGACTCTCAGAATTGCCTATCATGGAAATAGCATTTTTGAGGGTATGGCTGGAGCATAGGGTATATATGGTACATTATAAACAAGTAAGGAGAACCTAGGCAATTGGAATCCTTGCCATGGGCCCTGTAATTAGAGTGCCCCTTTCTGGTTCCCCTATGGCTATACTCTCTTCATGAGGAGAGAAGTCCATGGAGCTAATAGGATACGCCCAACTAGAGTTTGAACTTCTTTTTTTTTTTTTTTTTGAGACAGAGTCTCGCTTGTTGCCCAGGCTAGAGTGAGTGCCGTGGCGTCAGCCTAGCTCACAGCAACCTCAAACTCCTGGGCTCAAGCAATCCTACTGCCTCAGCCTCCCGAGTAGCTGGGACTACAGGCATGCGCCACCATGCCCGGCTAATTTTTTTCTATATATATTAGTTGGCCAATTAATTTCTTTCTATTTATAGTAGAGACGGGGTCTCGCTCTTGTTCAGGCTGGTTTCGAACTCCTGACCTCGAGCAATCCGCCCGCCTCGGCCTCCCAGAGTGCTAGGATTACAAGCGTGAGCCACCACGCCCGGCCTGAACTTCTTTTTGTAAACCATGTTCCAGGTACTTGTGACTTAGAAATTTTCTTCCCAAATACCTCAGTCCACTTTCAGGGCCTGCACAGTTTTCTTTCCAAGATCTCTCTTCCTGAGGGAGAATTATGACACTGGTATTTGCATGTTTAAATATGAGGGGTGGCCACAAGACATCTGTTTGGGAATGTGGATGGAGCTTAGACATATAGGTTGGGGTGTTCATAGCTTTGTTAGGAAGGCTAATCATGGTGTGAGAGGGAAGGAGCTGGGTAGAAGAAAGAGGTGGGCAGTAGTAGGCAGTAGCTGAAGGTCTCTATTTTCCTTCTTACTCTGGGAGCTGCATATGTTAGGAGTGGACTTGCATGGCAGTCTTACTTTTAACTGTGAATTGAAAAAAGTCTGTCCCCTGAAAGGGAATAAGAATGGTGTAGGGGTTTTGAGGAGAGTGGTAAGTGTTCAGAAAAGCTTCTGTAAAAATGAAAGCAACACACTTATAAATGGTTAAAATGGTAAAATTTTATGTGTATATTTTAGCACAATAAATTTTTCTAAAAATGATAGCAAGAATAGATTCGGGACTTATAGAAAAATTGCTGAGCTAATTGAACACCACCTGTAGTTGGAGATCATGGCTCTGTCTTGACGCCTATCTGTGCAGTCATCTTTTTTTTTTCTTTCTCTCAGTAGGCTCAGCAGGCTGGATATAAGAGTAGATAAGGTGGTGGCTATTAGTGCCTATTAGATGGTGAGCAATGTCAGGGTCAATGCCATGGATGGATGACAGATTGAATGAGTTGGAAGTGCTGGCAAGAAAGTGATTGAAATGATTCTTCATAGAGTTTAAGTTTGATAGGGAAATATGTGGAGCTGAGAATATAATGACCTGGGGTAAAAAAGGAAGAATGAAGGATATATTGTTGGTAAAGTTAAACAATAAGTGTAGTGGGAGAATAGTTGTTGTTTTAGCCAGTGGGAACTTGGAGTTTATACATTTCAAGTGGAAAATTTCCTGGAGAAATTACGGTTCAGGGTATGGTCTTAGGAAATAGTAGCTGAAGTAGAATGGGATTGGAAAAATAGAGAATCTTTGTGGCTACGGATTGCATAAGACATCCTTAAGGATATTGAAGTTGCCCAGCATGAGAGTGGGGTTCGAGGTTGAAAGGAGGACTGTAAGCTCACATTGAGGGAGCTACTCAAGACGCAGATGTGACTGTAGAGGAAGTAGAGCCAGATGATATAATCTTGAAAGCAGAAATGTTTTTATAGGAGGATGATCAAAGCAATGGTTTTGAACAGCAATAAGAAGCAAGGAAAATCTACTGGATATACAAATCAACATGGCTCTTGTCCTCAAGTAGCTTTCAGGAAAATAGGGAGGCAGATGCATAACATATTATGCTGAGACAAACCATAACAGAATTATACATTGGATGTTATAATGGTATAAAGGCAAAATATTTAATATTACTTCAATACAGTGCTTTAAAGGGCTACCTGAAAGACATATGCTACAGGAATAAAGTGACCTACTTCCATTTGAGAGGGCTTAAAGATACATGGTGATATCTTGGGAGAACCAGATTTTAGATGATTAAAAAATAGTAATGAAAATTAAAAAGTAACTTTATAAGATGGTGAGTGTGGGATAATTTTTTTAATTTTTGAATCATAGCAATGGTGTGCTGGTAAATGTTTAAAAATTGCCTCTTCATTTTTAAAAAAAGCCCTGATTTGTAGTGTTTACTGACTTCCATGGCATAAATACTCCCATATGGCTGATTTCAAGCTACCAACATAACATTATTGAATGTAGCGTTGAGAGGAGATGTGTACAACTGGCTCTAGCAAGCCCATATGAGCTAGTGCCAGCACACCATTGAATCAAAGCTCTAGAAATAAAAGTTTTGGAAGAAGATTTCCAGTAGAAGAAAGAATTGGTTGGGGGTAGGGAGATGGTGAGAGGTGAAACTAAAGAAGGTTAGGTGACTTAAAGGGTTTCCTTTTGTGGGCAGCCATCAAGGGTGTCAGGGATAAGATGCTTGGTTGTGTCAAGTGTCCTTGGAGTCCAGGCAGGTTCAGCCCAAACCTTGAGTCTTTTCTCAGGATTGCTAATAAAATATTGGTGAAATTTCCTTTTGGGGTCTCTCAAGAAGGTTTTGCCTAGGGTAAAAAGGAGATTACTTTGCAATAGAGTCAACAACAATGTAAAGGCTTTCAAGGAAGTAAGAGCTGGGTTTATTGAGCATCAGCAGGCAATCTATACACAAATCTGTACACAAAGGCTGCAAGCTATGGGGTATGTTGAGTGCTGACATCGAACCCAGAGCTGCAGACTTGCCCCAGTCAGGTAGTATCTACCCCATTATCTACCCCCTTTCTCTGATTCACAAAAAGGCATCATATATGGGAGCTACAACTCTGAGTACACTCCCCTCCCCAAGAATATTTGCATTTTTAAAAGACATCTGGAGAGAATGATGACAAGAAATAATTTAGTATTGATAGAAATTTAGGCATTGAGGCAGGTTGGTGCATAAGATGTCTTTTAGTCAGAATATCTTGTCATAGCTTCTTAAATAATATAGAATATTTATTCAGATGGTTGCCCCTACTGTCTTCTTTTGGCTTAGTAAAGCTAACCAATTCCAAGCACAAATTGAGTCTTCTTTTTAGGTTTACTCACACAAATGAGTAATTATTAATTTTTCCAAATATAGAACAAAATTTAATCACAAAAGGTTTTCCTAAATTTTTATACAGTAGAAATCTCACAATCTGGGTGATGTAATCAGTATAATCGAGATCCATTCATTTCAGTATGGGAAGCCAGATCTTGCAGAGTTCTGTTCGTTGACATTTTAAAATTGAATGGTTCTCTCTTGTGGTAACTCTGCCGACGTCTTTTTGATTGATCTTTGCTGAGAGAGTTTAATCAATGTTGCCTTGCTACATGCTTGACCCTTAGGATGTGCCAAATTAAATTTGAGGTTGTCTTGGCTGGATTATCGAGTGTTGTTTTTCTATTTTCTTTGAGCTGTTTTGTTTCTGTACCAATAGAGTGAAACTCAGTTATTGTCCTTGTGACCTTTGCACCCCAGGACTTTAAAAGTATGTAATGATAATTGTGGATTTTTAAAGTGTAGTTCAATCTTTAAATAAAAGACTTCATTCACTAAATTTGGTTTTGAGTTAAGTTCCAAGTAAGCCCTCTGTCTCCTCACCAAGCACACAGAAATGATTATTTTTCCAAACAACAGGTCTATTCAGTGAGGAAAGCCTCGAATGCATGTAGTTCAGGTGAATTAAAGGGTAAACTAGTCTTTATGGTGGAACAGTTAAGCTGTTGGTCCAATTTATGTTGGTTTTGGAAGACAACAAATTGCCTAGTTATTTACTAAGGTTAGTAGCTTGGCTTCTAAGAGGCAGAAAACACATTTTCTGCTCAAGCAAATAGAAGACATATTAGTATTAAATATTTAATATCTAAAGTTGTATATTATAGAGTAGTGCTAGTATAAACCAGAAGCTTCAAATATGAATTTGGTAGGATTTATTCATAATAGTTATAAATACATTCAGCATTTGCAATGAAAAATTCTATTATGGAAATGCCCAAAGTATGTGGTCACTGGTAAATATTTACATAATGCTGCCAATGGTGGTTGTAGATTTAAAAGTAGTGTGACTAGCATGATATGAAATTATAAAAATGATGGACTCAAAGTAGTTGCAGATATAAATAGCTGTAATACCTTTAATTGATAGTGTCAAGACAGTGATCGTAATATTCCTGGTGGTGGGTTTTGAAGGGTAGGACACTGGTGGATTGCGTGGAGGGTTGGAAGGCACAGTGAAAACGTGACCATGAAGCTCAGTTACTTGTGCACCCTTGGTTGAAGAATGTGTCTCTCATATGACGGACAGTTATATTTTTGATCAATTATAGAGCTTCTAAGGGAATACGTATGGAAGAAGAAAATACCTGCAAACCAACACATTTGCCATATCTACCCTTGTGATCTATGGAATGGCTTCTTATGGCAGCCAGATGCTTTCAAATCTAGCTGTCTGCTTTAGGGACTAAGTCATATTAGTTAAGTGGACTAGAATTTATATGATTTTGTGTTATCTATGCTTTGTGTATAAATAAAAGACTTGTTCAACCACTCACACACTCACAAATGCTCTTTTCTCCAAGCTTTTCAGGGTTTCAAATATAATATATATTCTCTTTCCTTGAAAGTCTGATTTTGTAATGAGCCTCTTTTTATATAAATGGCACTAGGCTTGTTTATGAAACAGCAATACCTAAATTCAGGGAAAACACCTTCCTCCATGTCCATCCCAAAGTCAATCCCCGCCCTAACACAAACCTGGTCAACTCTAAGAAGCTCTGAGAGACAAAAATTATTGTTTAGTCTTCCTTAAAGGAATTGGGAAACCAAGCCATACTTGTACCTAGATTCCATACATAACTGTCATTTGTTATATAGCTTGTGAATTAAAAAAAAGTACAAGAAGTTTTTTACTACATAAATATTTCTCTGGGACTTTCTTAATTCTTGAACTCCACTACTGTTTAGACAGGGTGATGTGACACCAAGAAACCTAGACTAGGGGTAAAATATGGATTGTTATATGTATAATAAAACTTGTCTTGTGTAGATTGATGGGTGTTTTTCATTTCTAAGAGGGCAATTTTGTGTTGGTTGGGAAAAAAGGGCCTTCAATGGGCAGTAAATAATTAAATGGAATAAAACTCCATCAGCTTACAATAGTTCAACTAACTGCTGATCACTTTTTAACCTGTTGACAGGGAGGATATTTTCAACTCAAATCTTTTTCTGCCTAACTAAAAACAAGTAAATATACTAACTCCTAGGAAATATGGCAAAGTAGGCATTTTTATTTCTATTTTAGCATTTCTAGATATATGCAGTGTAGTCTTTTTTTTTCTTCTCCTAACCACATCTGTCCTAACAGCATTACATTTTAAAGTATAATGTCCCTTTTCAATCACTGTGACTGCTAACTTTATCATCTGTGAAAGCTTCCCCAGAGGTTGGTCTCTTCAGAAGCAGAGATTTTTCATAACTTGTCTATCAAGATTATTTTTTATCAGGGGATTTATCCCCAAACAGAGGTTTTTGCATGTTTTTTTTCTTATACATTTTCTAAGCAGTGCCGATTTTGCCTCAGCACATTTCTTTCTTGCCCTTGGGTATTCTTAGAGGTCAGCCAGTAAAAGTAGAGTCCCCAGGAGGGTTTCAAGGCGTCAGAGTCAGTGTAAGCCACTTTTGCTATTTACATTATAAAATGATGTGATTAAAAGCCAGGTCTAGAGAAAAATGCTTCCCTGATTGTGTTGCAGTTCTGCCATTACCTTGCAGAGAAAGAGCACAGCTGGGGTGAGCTTTGATGCCTTAAGGCCCTGATTTTTTGATAGATAGGAGAAATCTGTATAGCAGGATTTGTTGATAAATTTACTTTTCTCCATGAATAAGTAGCACAATGGACAGGTGGTTTTGTCAAGTAGAGTAGCACTGAAAAAAATGATTCAAAGGGCATGTCGTAGAGCGAGTGGGGTAATCATAAGTCAAGGCAAGTGTATTGATGTTACCATGGTTCCCCTTTGGAAATACTTAATGCCTGCAATGTTCACTGTGGACAATGGATGAGTAAGATTTAAGAGCTATCACTTCCATCCCTCTGGGCTTGGGAGCACTTTCAACAGCTACAATAGAGCAATAAAATGAGATTTAAAATGTCTCACATACATTATGTATGTAACCTTTGTATTTCAATGTGTAACATTGAGGTTGATTATTTCTTAGAACTACTCTATCCTCATTCTTCCCCAACTTGTCATTCAACTTTGTGGTTCTCTTTACTTTCATGCCCTTCCCGAGTAAGTTAGAAACTCTTTTGAGCACAGCAACCAAGTTCTGTCCTGTTCCTTTCTACCTAGATTAATGCTTTGCACCTGTTAGAAATTCAATAAAGATGTTTAAAAGAGCATATAAAATTAGAATGCTTTTACAATATTAGGAAATTACACAAGGGATAAACTTTTATATTTAGTGATACCTGCATTTGATGACTGACTGAACGTGTCTCATTAATTCATTGAATGTAGACCGTTGTTGTCTTCATGGTGCTGTCCTTTTTTTCTTCTCTTTTAAAAAAATATTTTATTTCAGCATATTATGGGGGTACAAATGTTTAGGTTATGTATATTGCCTTTGCCCCACCTGAGTCATAGCTTCAAGTGTGTCCATCCCTCAGATGGTGTGCACTGCACCCATTAGGTGTGAATATACCCATCCCCTTCCATTTGCCCGACACCCGATGAATGTTACTACTGTATGTGTACTTAAGTGTTGATCAGTTAAAAGCAATTTGATGGTGAGAACATGTGGTGCTTGTTTTTCCGTTCTTGTGATATTTCACTTAGTAAAATGGGCTCCAGCTCTATCCAGGGTAATACAAGAGGTGCTAGATCATCACTGTTTTTTGTGGCTGAGTAGAACTCCATGGTATACATATACCACATTTTATTAATCCACTCATGTATTGATGGGCACTTGGGTTGTTTCCACATCTTTGCAATTGTGAATCATGCTGCTATAAAGATTCAAGTGCAGATGTCTTTTTTGTAGAATGTCTTTTTCTCTTTGGGTAGATGCCCAGTAATGGGATTGCTGGATCAAATGGTAGTTCTACTTGCAGCTCTTTGAGGTATCTCCATATTACTTTCTACATAGGTTGTACCACCCTTTTGTTCTTCTCTTTCTCTACTTTTTCTCCTGGAGAGCTCATCATCTTGTATAACTTTCATCAATCATCTCCATGTTGATGACTCTCTAACTTAGAGTTTAAGGCCTATCCTCTGTCCTAATTTCTACTTTCATTTCTTTTTTTTAATTTCAGAATATTATGGGGGTACACTCATTAAGGTTACATACATTGCCCTTGTCTCCCCTTCCCCCTCAAGGCAGAGCTTCAAGCGTGTCCATCCCCCAGAAGGTGCACATCACACTCATTATGTATGTAAATACCCATCCCTTCCTCACCCCTTCCACCTGCCTGACACCTGATCATTTTTTTTAACATTTTGGTGACATTTTATATCTTTGCGTCTCCCTAGCAAGGGTTAGAGGTATTCCCTTCTTCTCCACAATGCTCACCACATCCCACAGATGTGGGACTACCCCTTCCACCCCCGAATCCCTGGTGAACACCACCACCCTTTGAGCACCATAGTGTTAATCAGTCAGTACCAATTTGATGGTGAGTACATGTAGAGCCCATTTCCTGATCTTGTGTCACCTCACTTTGGATAATGGGCTTAAGCTCAATCCAGGGTAATATAAGTGGTGCTAGCTCGCTGTCGTTTCTTAGAATTGAGTAATATTCCACTGTAGACATATACCAAATTTTAATAATCCACTCATGAATTGACGGACACTTAGGTTGTTTCCACGTTCTTGCTTTAGTGAATTGTGCTGCCATAAACATTCAGGTGCAGATGTCTTTTTTTTTTTTTTTTTTTTTTTTTTTTTTTGAGACAGAGTCTCGCTTTGTTGCACAGGCTAGAGTGAGTGCTATGGCATCAGCCTAGCTCACAGCAACCTCAAACTCCTGGGCTCAAGCAATCCTGCTGTCTCAGCCTCCCGAGTAGCTGGGACTACAGGCATGTGCCACCACGCCCGGCTAATTTTTTCTATATATATTAGTTGGTCAATTAATTTCTTTCTATTTATAGTAGAGACGGGGTCTTGCTCTTGCTCAGGGTGGTTTCGAACTCCTGACCTTGAGCAATCCGCCCGCCTCGGCCTCCCAGAGTGCTAGGATTACAGGCTTGAGCCACCGCGCCCGGCTTCAGATGTCTTTATAATAGAATGTTTTATGCTTTTTTGGGTAGATGCCTAATAATGCTATTGCTGGGTCGAATGGTATTTCTATTTTTAGCGCTACTTTCATTTCTTACTACCACCTCAAACTCAGTTGTGTCCAGAGTTTTCATCAGAACAAGCTTTCTCCTCTTAAATTTTGTATTGGCCAGTAATTTTACCATTTATCAGTTTGTGAATGTTCCATTTTGTTCCTTATTACTGCCTTTTGGACTTACTTTCACTACATTTCATGCACTTATTATGTCTTGGATTAATTTCTTATCTATTCATGTTGTCCACCACTCAGTCTAGACATGACCCCAGGCCATGCATATTTTGCACGATCCTAATTAGTCTTTCTTACTGCATTCACTTTCCTTTCCTGATCAGGAGTTGGTAAAGTTTTCTTTTGCAAAGGGCTAAATATTAATACTAAATATGTATGTCTCTGCAGGCCTTATGGTTTCTGTTGTAACTACTCAACTCTGCCATAGACTATATATATATATATATGAATATGTGTTTATGTATGTACATGTGTATTTATATATACACATATACATATGTATATGCATAATAGCTAAATGAGTGGGTTTTGGAGTGATGGAGACCTTGAATCAAATCTCAGCTTTAACACTACAGTTTTGAAATCTTGGGCAAATTACTTAGTCCTTATGAACCTTAGTTTACTCATCTGTAAAATGAGTATAATTATCCACTTGCAGGTTTTTCTGCAAGGTCTGGATAAAGTCATAAGGTAGAAACTCTTAGCATACTAAATTAATATTAAATGTTCAATAAATATTAGATATTAATATTATTTAATTTATCAAATAAACCAACTACATTTATTGAAGCCCTATTGTATGCCAGAATTCTCTTCTAGTTGTAAGACACACAAAGATGGCTACATGTTCCCTGCCTTTGAGAGTTCCATAGTTTAAGGGGAGAGGCCAACTTTAGGTGGCTAATTCCAGGACAGTAGGGATAAGCATTATAATAGAGATATATAAAAAGTATTACTAGGATGCAAGGAACCCTTGAAAGAAAAGGCAGAATTTGAGCTGTATCATGAGGGATGAGTAAGAGAGGTTCACTGGAAAGAAAAAGTGGGGGAGGATATTTTAGGTAGAGGAAAGTGAAAACAAAGGCATGATTTTAGTTCATGTTAGATTTTAGTTCATGTCATGAACTAAATGATTTTAGTTCATGTCATGTCATGATTTTAGTTCATGTTAGATTTAGTTAGATTTAGTTCATGGTAGATCTAGTTCATGATAGATCTTCATCTGATGGTACTATGTATGGTCACTCCTATTCTCCTTTGGTTATCACTTGCATGAAATATCTTTTTTCAATTCTTTCGCTTTCAGCTTATGTGTAGCCTTAGATCTAAAATGAACTAAAATCATGATCTAACATGATGCCTGGGGACATCAATGGGAAGTCCAGTATGATGGAGATAAGACTGAACAGGAAGGCTAGCCAGGTTGTAAGGGGCCTCCCAAAGGGATCCATTTGAAAATGTCCATACCTGTGCCATGTCTTATCTATCACTATCATTTAAAAAATATATATACATATATATCAAGTAATTTATCAATATTTTATACAGATTATAGTTTGTTATAGCCATGGGCAGGCAATAACAGATTTCTGTACTTTACTATTTTACCTGTGATTTCTTTATTTCTTTAATGTTTGTTTACCTAGGAGCAAGTGGGTGGAAACCAAGGAATGGAGTGAAGAGAAATACAAAGAAACCATTTGTGGAAAATTTATACAAATTGGTCATTTGGAACCATTGTAACCAAGTATACAATACAGGATGGGGAAACTCATGGATTATTAATTCAGTCTCCTTATTAGATATCGGTCTGTTTTTTATTTCCTCATGATTAAATCTTGGTAGGTTATATGTTTTTAGGGATTTATTTATTTATGTATTTCTTTTATGTTATCAAATATTTTGGCCTATAATTATTCATAGTGTTCTCTTATAATCTTTTTTATTTCTGTGGCATTAGTTGTAATGTGTCCTCTTTTGTCTTAGTCTGTTAGTGTTGCTATAATATCCCCTCTTTTGCCTTAGTAGGTTGCTATAACAAAATACCTTTGGGTAATTTATAAACAATAAAAATTTATTTCTCACAGTTCTGGAGGCTAGGAAGTCCAAGATCAAAGGACCAACAGTTTCAGTGTCTGGGAGGGGCTGGTTTCTGCTTCCAAAATGGCTATTTCCACTGGTGTAGATCCCATCCATGAGGGTTCTGCCCTTAGGACAAAATTACCTCCTAAAGGTCCCACCTCTTAGTACTATCATATTGGCAATTAAGTTTTAACATAAGAACTTTGGGCAACACATTCATACCATATATCACATCTTTTATTTCTGATTTTGGTCTTCTATTTTTTTCTGCCCTTTCTTAATCTGGCCAAGGGCTTGTCAAATTTGTTTATCTTTCCAAAAAATAACTCTCAGTTTCATTGATGTTTTTTCTATTTCTTTTCTATTCTCTATTTCATTGCTCTCTGATCTAATCTTTATTATTTCCTTCCTTCTGCTTGCTTTGAGTTTAGTGTGTTGTTCTTTATCTTGTTTCATGAGATGTAAAGTTAAATTGTTTATTTGAGATGTTTCTACTTTTTTAAATGTAGCTATTTACTGCTATAAACTTCTGTCATTTGCTGCTTCCCATAAGTTTTGATATGTTGTTTTTTCATTTTCATTTCATTTGCTCAAGATATTTTCTAATTTTTTTGTGACTCTTCTTTGACCCATTGGTTGTTTAAGAGTATGTTGCTCGATTTCTACCTATTTATGGAGTTTCCAGTTTTTCTTCAGCTTTTGATGTCTTGTTTTATTCCATTGTGATCAGAAAAGATACTTTGTACAATTTCAATCTTTTGAAATTTGTTAAAACTTGCTTTGTAGCCCAATGTGATCTATCCTGGAGAATGTTCTGTGTGTACTTGAGAAGAATATGTATTCTGTTACTGTTGGGTGGAATATTCTGTATATGACTATTAGGTCCATTTGTTCCATAGTGTTTTCAAGTCCTCTGTGTCCTTATTGCTCTTCTGTCTGAATGTTCTTGAGGGTAGTATATTGAAATACTCTATTATTATTGTGTTGGTGTCTATTTTATCCTGTTGTTTTGTCCATGTTTGCTTCATGTATCTTGGAGCTCTGATGCTTGGTCCATATATGTTCATAATTGTTATAATTTCTTAGTGAATTAGCCTCTTTATTATTCTATACGATCTTCCTCTATCTCTTATAATAGGTTGTTACTTAAATTCTGTTTCATCTGATAGTACTATGTATGGTCACTCCTGTTCTCCTTTGGTTATCACTTGCATGGAATATCATTTTTCCACTCTTTCACTTTCAGCCTATGTGTAGCCTTAGATCTAAAATGAATCTCTTGCAGATAGCATATAATTTGATCCTATGTTTTTAATCTATTAGGCCAATCTATGTCTTTTGATTGGGGAGTTTAATCAATTTACACTTAAAGTAATTAGTGATAGGAAAGAACTTACTTTTACCATTTACTTATTTGTTTTCTGTATTGCTTATATATTTTTTTGTCACTCATTTCTTCCATTATTGCCTTCCTTTATGTTTAGTAAATTTTTGTAATGATATGTTTTGATTCTCTTCTAATTTCCTTTTGTGTGTATTTTATAGATATTTTCTTTGCAATTACCATGGGGATTATATATAACATCCTAAAATTGTGACAATTTGTCTTAAGTTGATATCAACTCAACTTCAGTTGCATATAAAAACTCTACTCCTTTAGAGCTGTGCCTCCTTTTATGTTATTGATGTCAGAAATTATATCTTTAGATATTGTGTACCCATTAATATAGATTTTGTAATTATTTTTTAGTTATTTATATTTTAAATCCTGTAAAAAATAAAAAAGTAAAGGTACAAACCCATATTGCAATAGTATTTTAAAAATATTTGTCCATGAACTAACTTTAATGGTAAAATGTATATTTTAGTATGCTTTGAGGTACTGTCTATCATCCTTTAATTTCAAATTGAAAGATACTTTTTAGCATTTCTGGTCTGGTTATGGCAAATTCCCTCAGTGTTTAATTGTCTGGAAAAGACATAATTTCTCTGTTGATTGTGAAACTTAGTTTTGCAGGATACAAAATTCTATGCTGACAGTTGTTCTGTTTAAGTCAATTTAAGAAGGGGCCCCAATCCCTTCTGGCTTGTAAGGTTTCTCCTGAGAAGTCTACAGTTAGTCCGATGGGTTTTCCTTTGTAGGTTATTTGATGCTTTTGTCTTGCTGCTTGCAGAATTTTCTCCATTTTGTCTTTGACGAAGTTGATTACTATGCGTTTTGGAGATGACCTATTTGCTGTGACTCTCTCTATTGTTCAGTGTCCATCTTGTATCTGTATGTCTGAATTTCTGGTGATTCCAAGGACGTTTTCCTCAAATAGGTTTTCCATGCTTTTTGTTTCTTCTCCCTCATGGATACCTATAATTCAAATGTTAGTTAGATAGTCCCATATCTCTTTCAGTAATTGGTTGGGCTTTTTTATGCTCTTCTCTGCCTCTTTGAATGACTGGGTTATCTCGAGAGCCTTGTCTTCAATCTCTGTCATTCATTTTTCTCCTTGCTTTAGCCTGTTTTTAAAGCTTTCTGCTGCATTTTGAAATTGCCTAAATCTGTGATCCATAACCCCTGGGCCATTGGGTGAGCAAGCAAAGCTTCATCGGTATTTATAGCTGCTCCCCATTGCTCACATCACTGCCTAAGCTCTGTCTCCCCCAACTCCCCATCTGTGGAAAAATTGTCTTCCAAGAAACCAGTCCCTGGTGCCAAAAAGATTGGGGACCACTGCCCTAAATGACTCTTTTATTTCTTTAAGTTCCATTATATCCTTTCTTATGTTGTCAAGCTCTGTAGTGACTTTTTCATTTTTTTAAATTGATTTTCTGAAATATTTTTTGGCTTCTTTTTGTTGGTTTTCAACTTTCTCTTCAATTCTATTGATCTGTTTGCCATCCATATTCTGAATTCCATTTCTGTCATTTCAGCAGTTTCCTCATAGGTGGGGTATACTACTACAGCTCCATTGTGTTCCCTTGGGGATATCAAAGTGTTTTGTTTTTTCATGTTGCCAGGGTTCTTTTACTTGTTTCTTCCTATCTGGCTCCCCTTCTCTCAGCCCTGAGTTAATAGGATTGCAAGCCATCTGTTCTCTTTTGCTGGGGACTCTCTTGATCCAAGTCCAGGAGTGATGACTGTTCATGGCTGGGGGTCCTGAGTGAAATATTGGACCTCAGGGAGGTTCTGCTGGCCCAGAAGTAGTGGTGAGGACTCAGGAGTAGGGTCTTGGGTTCCAGGCACAATTTGGAGTCTAAGGGGTGGAATTGCAGGCCTGACTGGGGCCCTGGAGCTATAAGGCAGAGCCTCAAACTTGAGCACACAGAGAGCTTCAGAGCTGGCTCTGGGAATTTTGGGGGCAGAGCCACCTTTATGGGGGGCCATTCCACCAACATGGGGACTGCTAATGCCCTGTCATGCCGTCTCAATGGCCTAGGGCCTGTGTAGGTGGGCTAGCATTGCTGTTCAACCCAGGTTCTCCCCCCCCAATCAGAACCCACTGATGCAGTTGTTCCAGGCTTCCCAAATGGTATGTGTTTGCATCTGGGGCTCTTCTTTTGTATGGATCCCACAACAGGGAGGAGGTGTGCTTGGGCCTCAGTCATAGAGCACTATACAGGTGAGCATCTGTTCCCTCCCTAGCTCGGCAGGGGTGAGGCAAAGTCTTTTTCTGGGAGGCTGGGTCCTATGTAGACCTGGCTCCATGCACCAGAACAATCAGGATGGCATTAGTTGCAGAAACACGAGATTGGCAGGCACTAGCTCTTTGCTGCATCTGCTCTCTGGTGGAATGTCTCTTCACAGACTCTGAGCACATTCCCAATCAGTGCAGAGATCTGCAGTGGAGGATTGAGCCCCTCACAGATTAAGCTGCTTGTACCTTTTGTTTCTTTTCTAAAAAGCAATGTCCCCTTGGATTGCTTCTATCCTGTTGTCTTCCCCTCTTCAAGGCAATGTGAATTAGATTGGGGCCTCCAGCTTGATATCCAAGATGGCGGGTGATGCTTGTGAGTAAGAATCAGCCACATCCTGTTTGATTGAGTTGGTAGATGTTGTAATGAACTATAGAGTTGTTCTCCCTGTCAGTGGTTGATGCTTGCAGTAAAGAGTCAACTGCAGAGATGTTCTTTTGTGCCTGTGATAAACTCTAGTCTCTCAGGTGGAGCACTTGAATGTCCCATGTTCTTGGAGGGGCCTTGTAGCACCTAAGGGGTTGCTTGATCACCCCCACAGCAGAGGTGGGTGGAGGGGTGAGGCTGGGCATGGTTAGGTTGTGCCAGTCTGGAAGGCTTTGCAAAGCCTCAGCAAGGCTCAGAAGTCATCTTCGTGGCCACTGAGAGTAGCCACTGGGAGGAGGGTCAAGGCTGGCTCTCCAAGCTAGAAAGGCTGCTTGTGAGGGAGGGTTTGCACTTCCCAAACTGGCTGTGGGGAGTGAGCTCTGCTCCTCCTGTGTTGCCCTGCCCTTGGGCCCTGAATGAGCTGAATTCAGTTGCTATGGCACCAACTGGGATCCTCCCCACTGGAGTGCATGCCACACTTGGTTGCTATTGTGACACAGACTCAGGTCTTCCCTCATCAGCTTGGTGGCTTTCCTGTGGGGAGGGAGGATGGGTGCTTCCCCAGTTCACCATGTCTCAGACCCCTACAGTTTTCTCCTGTCAGCTCTGCCCATGTGGAATCCTTTGCCTCCCAAGTCCAGCTCCTAAACCTTCCCACCATGTCCCCCAGTGATCGACTTGAGTCTTGTGGGCACAGGATCTGGCCTGCATGTCTGACCTGATGGTGTGCATCTCCCTGAAACCCTGGAGGGCAAGAAGCTCTCAGATTGGGTTCTCTGGGTCCCCTGCAGGTTGTCAAGGAGAGAGGCATAGGCCCCAGTCTCTGGAAACTTCAGACTGCAGGATGTGCCAGCTATGGGGAGGGGGCTGCTCACCAAATTCTCAGATCAAAGTACTCTCCTGGTTGTGGTTGGTGGGGGAGGGATGGGGAGAGATAAGAGTCTGAATGGAAGAAAGCCTGCTCTCTGCCTTCTCAGGTCCCTCTTTTTGGAGGGGAACCCCACATAGAGTATCCAAGCTCTGGGATCACCCACGTTCTCCCCACAATTCTGTGGTTGCCACAGTGCTTGGGTTTGCCATAGCAGAAAAGCTTCCCAGTAACTTGGTAGCCTGCTGATCACTGAAGGATTGTGAGAGGGAGAAAGGTATCCCCTTTACCCCTTTGCTGGGCTCTAAGCCTCTCTGGGTTTGTTCCTCGCTAATATCTTTTTTTCTTTTATCCTCTTCCTTCTCTACTTTGCAATTTTTCTCTGTGAGGTCTCTCTCCAGCAGGCTCTGGCTCTTCTCTCACTGCAATTCACCTATGCTGCATCCTCTCTCTCATCTCCACTCACTGAAACACTTCCTTCTCTCTGGGACGGTCTGGTAAGCAATGTCTCTAGTCAGCCATCTTTTCCCATCTTCCTTTTTAGCATTTCTTTTAGGGCAGGTCTAGTGGTAATGGACACCCTCTTTTTATGTTTGTCAGGAATGTCTTAATTTTTCTCTCATTTTTGAAAGATTTTTCGAGATACAGAATTCTCAGTTGACAGTTTTTTCTTTCAGTGCTTTAAATACAATGACTGTATGGAAAGTATCCAGCCATTGTTAATATAATGAGAATGGTTTGTGCAACCTGTCAGACAAGGAGAGTGAACTGTAATTCACATGTGTGAGCAATGACAACTTCACTGTACTAGTCAGTTGAGGACTAGATGCTGTTGAGTGAGCATGTGCACTGTGTGGCCATCACATTCACAATGACTGAGTGAGTAGAGCAACAAATTTGCATTAAATTTTGCATTAAGCTTGAACATTCCTCCATGGAAACTATTAGGGTGATTCAGAAGGCTTTTAGGGATGATGCAATGAGTGCAGCACAAATAAAAGTGTGGCATAAATCCTTCAAATATGGTTGTGAATCTGTTGAAAAGGATCCATGTTTTGGAAGGCCTGCAACAAGCAGAATAGCTGACAATGTTGAACATGTATGGGTTACATTAAGAGATGCTGGGAGAACTGTGTGAGATCCCAAGGTGCCTACTTTGAAGGGGAATGAGGCGTCATTGTCCTATGTAAAATTTTTCTTGCATCCTTTATCTTCTTCAATAAATGTCTCTCCTTTTCATATTACATGGCTGGATACTTTCTAGACAAACCTCCTATATAATCCCATTGCCTTATGGCCTGCACGGTTTCTTTCTTTTTTTTTTTTTTTCTTTAGAGATACTTTATTGAAAAGATAACTTATTTAGGGAAGATAATATTATTTAGGTTCAACAAATATGCTGTTACCTTTCTGCTGTCAAACTCACCATCCCTCAACTCTGGCAGACATCACCAATCAATTATTACACTCTATTTCGGATAAATCCTGATATAGCTGCTCAAAAGAGGTTCCGGGCAGCCCTGGCCTGCAAGGTTTCTGCTGGTAAATCCACTGATAACCTTAGTAAGTATCCCTTATATGTAATGAGTTGTTTTTCTCTTGCTGCTTTCCAGATTCTCCTTTGATAGTTTGATTATAATATTTCTCTGTGTGAGTCCCTTTGGATTTATACTGCTTGGAGTCCATTTAGCTTTTTGGAGTTTTATATCCATGTATGCTATGGACTAAATGTTTGCTTACCCCTAAAATTCATATGTGGAAGTGCTAATCTCCATTGGGATGGTATTTGGAAATAAAGCCTTTGGGAAATAATTAGGGTTAGATGAGGTCATGAGGGTGGGGTCCTCATGGTGGAATTAATACCCTGATAATATGTTACATCAGTGAACTTTTACTCTTCTCCACATGCATAGAAGAGGTCATGTGAGCATACAGCAAGATGGTGGCTGCCTACAGGCCAAGAGAAGGGGCCTCAGAATAAAATCTACCTGCTGGCTTGATCTTGAACTTCCCAGCCTCCAGAATTGTGAGAAAATAAATGTCTGTTTTTTAAGCCACCCAGTCTATGACATTTTGTTATGGCAACCTGAGCAGACTAAGACAATGTCTTTCCTTAAATTTGAGAAGTTTCTAGCCATTATTTCTTTAAATAATGTCCTTCCCTTTTATCTATATCTTCTTTTTCTGAGACTCTCATAATGTGCATTTGGTCTACTTGGTAGTACCCCATGAATCTTTTAGGCTTTTCACTTTTCTTCATTATTTTTGTTCCTCATACTCAATAATTTTAAGGACCTGTCTTAAAGTTCACTGATTCTTTTGCCTGTTTGCAATTGGGTCACTTCCTTCTGAATGTACTATGCTGGGGAGAAGGTAGGGCAAAAGCAAAGAAAAATGCCACAAAATATTCTATCATTTTGAATGAGACTTTTTTTTCTTGATTAAGTGTTTTCTTGGCTGCCATAAATCTTTGACTAGTTTCTAGAACTCCTATAAAGTCATTTCAGTCAATTTATATTTATTTTTAAAGTGTCTCCATGGAAGAATAAGGGCCTGGAGCCTTCTAGTCTGTCACCTTGCTGTTACTCTCAGAATATTAGTTTTAAAGCAGAGCAAAACAAATATGAGTAAAGAATCTGAATTTTTTTGAAAATTTTATCCTTAGTCTCAAAGGCTCAAAGAGCTTTGATTAGTGATGTTTAGCATTTATGTGTTGGTCATTTGTATGTCTTCTTTTAAAAAATATCTATTCAGGCCCTTTGCCTATTTTTAAATCAGTATATTTATTTTCTTGCTGATGAATTTTTGAGTTTCTTATACATTTTGGATATTAACTCCTTATCAGATGTATGGTTGGTAAATATTTTCTCCCATTCCGTAGGTTGTCTGTTCACTCTGTTGATTGTTTCCTTTGCTATGTAGAGGGTTTTTCTAGTTTGCTGTAATTGTCTATTTTTTCTTTTGTTGCCTGTGCTGTGGGGGTCACATAAAAAATCATTGTCCAAACCAATGTCATAGAGATCTCCCCTATGTTTTCTTCTAGTAGTTTTACAGTTTCAGGTCTTAACTTTAAGTATCTAATCCATTTTGAGTTAGCTTTTGTATATGGTGTGAGATGAAGGTCTAATTTCATTTGTTTGCACGCAGATATCCGATTTTTCCAGCTCCATTTATTGAAAAGACTGTCCATTCTCCATTGTGTGCTTTTGGTATCTTTGTCAAAAATCAATTGACTGTAAATGCATGGATTTATTTCTGGGCTCTCTATTCTTGTAGCTAACATTTCATCTGTAGTGAGTGGAGATTGCTAGGTACTCTGAGTAGATGTTTATGGCAGATTCAGTGCTGCCAGGTGGTTCAAGTGGGGGCTCAGCTGAAATGGATAAAGCCAATCACTTGTAGATGATCAAAATGTAAGGTAATTATTTTCTGGAATGGAAGGTAGTGGGAAACTGCATTTGTAGAAAATGAGCGCTTTTAATCTTGAGTGACACGCTTGTAGTTCATAAAATCTTCTATTTTTCTAATATAGGCAGATTTATTAAATTTACTTTCTGCCAGATGATAGAATGCTGACGATTTTGCCAAGGAATTCTCTATAGATAAAATTAAAAGAGGAAGGAAAGATATTTCTTTCTTTCATAATACCCACTTATGTTTATGAATATGGAGAGGATCACTGAGCCCTGGAGAAATGCAATGTCTAATGTTTATTCCCTTATAAACAAACTTATTTTTTGTCCATTAGAAGACATTTATTTATGGTTATAAAAATAAAACTGCATTCATAAGTGATCCTCTTTGCTCCTCTTACCACCCTAGTTTCTTTTTATGATCTTTTCTTTTTCATATAATGAGATTACCACTCACTTAGATATTAACCTATATGCCTGGGAGTGATTTTTGTCTGCTCTCTTTCTCTCTTTTTTTCCTATATCAAAGTAGCCACCAATTCCTGTCATTTGAGTCTCCTCAAATTTTCTTGACTTTACTTTCTCCTCTCCAGCCATATAGAGGCTATCAGAATTTTAAAACCTCATATAATCTCTCATGTGAATTCATTTCTTCTTAATTGAGCTTTTAGATTCTACTCTTATCTCTCCCACCAAATCTACCCTTCCTTTGTCATCAGAGTCATGTTTCTCAAATATAACTCTGTCCTATTAATCTCATGTTTAAAAGCCTATGTTTGCTTCTCATTCAGTGCCTTCAGGATAAAGTTCAAGTGATTTCCCTGTGTGGCAGACTAAAGATGGCCACACATTCTTTGATACTTCTCCCTTTGAGGAATGGGGTCTGTGTTCACGCCCATTGAATATGGATGGACTCTGAATTGTGACTGTTTTAACAATAACAGAAAAAGATATATGACTGAAGTAATGCTGTTCCAGTTTGGGGGACCAGAAGTTGAAACTGACTGTTTGTACTTTCTTGCACCACTTACACTTGGAACACTCCCTCTTGTAACCTAGCCACCATGTTACAAGAAATCGAAGCCATGTGGAGGGGCTATGTGTATGTGCTTCAGTTGACAGCTCCAGCTGAGCTCTCAGCAGCCATTGCCAACATGTTGTTGAGCAGTCTTGAACCTCCAGAACAATTGATTGAGCTTTCAATGGACATCAGCCCCAGCCAACATTTGACTACAACAACAACAAAATACAACCACAGAGCTGAGCCCTGTAAACCCAGAGAAATAGGACAGATAATAATGAACTGTTGTTTTAAGCCACTGAGTTTTGAAGTGGATTGTTATGCAGTAATAGATAACTGAAAGAACCTGACTTAAAATATGCCTTGTGATCCTGTTTTGACAAGCTCTTCTAAACTTGCATCTCACAATTATTCTACAAACACACTATATTTCAGCCAATATCTAAATACTTGGGGAGCTCTTTTGTGACTCAATATGTTTGCATGTGCTGTGCCTTTTCCTGGAATACACTTCAGCTTGCGTCACCTCTTCTGTGAGGACAATTTTGTCTTCCTCTGGGTAGAATTAGTTTCTCCTTCTACTGTGTTCCCATTGTAGCCTGGATCACAGATCTTATTATACTCTATTATAATGGTTTTGTGATTTTTATTCCTCACTTTTTTCTGGAGGGCAGTGATCATGTGTTATTTAATTTTGCATTCCTAGCACTTAGCAGAGCTCTGGCATAGAGTGGATAGTACATCTGTTTCTGTGTCTATGTGTGCCTGTGTATGTATATGTGTATGAAGGGGCAAAGTGTGTTTGTGGGCCTGGAGCAAGAAAAACATGTTAGACTATATTAGACTATCTTAGGTTTTTACTTTCTTCTTTTTTAGGTAAAATATGATTCAATGATCTGATGTGTGATGTCAGAAATTCCTCAGAGTAATTGTAACTAGTAGACCCTCAAATTAAATTTCAGACAGGGTAAATAAATACATTTCATAAATTTAAGAGACTTGTTTTGGACTAGGAATATCAAAATTCACTGACATACTCACATACATGTATATATTAGATGTACTATCATATCAACCCAGTGATCTATTGTCTAATGATTACTTTTATGAAATCATCTCTAGTATCATATATTAAGTATCTTTATATTGAAAACCTATCCTAGTTATGGTAAGGTAGGCAATGCTGAAGTAACAAATGCCAAAAAATTTCCTCTACATTTCAGTGGCTATTTCTTACCTACATAAAGTCTGCTGTAGTTCTAGAGTTTCTCCAGGAAAGTTTCCTTCCAAGCAGGAAGTGACTGAGGAATCCAAGCGGGTACAATCTTGTGATTCTACCTTTGCCACATGGCCTCTCCATTTGCTGAGAATAGGCGCGCGAGAAGGATAATGTACGACTTTCTCACTGCCTCAGTGTTAAAGTGAAACATGTCTCTCCCATTCTCTTCCACTTATACAGTCCATTTGCCAGAATTAATCCCATGGGCCTACTTAACTGCAAGAGGGCCAGGTACACAGAAAGGAACCACATTTGGTGAATAGTAGTAATCTTTCCTCCTTTTTTTGTCCCTGTAGCTTACTCTGAGGTTTACATTGTAATGCTTTTTCTGTTAGTTTTGTAAGAACTTTGATCATATGTAATAAAATTGGGTAGCAATTCCCGACAGAATAGATTACTTCTAAGATTCCCCAACCCAAATTCTGGAAATGATATGCAGGAGATTCATTAAAAAAAATGGAAGTGATAAATGAAATTTCTATACTATAAAAGAGATGACTTATCAGAAAGATAGGCCTAAAAATTGATGATATATGTATATACCTTGTTCTCTGCAAAGCCCTTGGTATGAGTTATTTTCTGTTATTGATTTTGTGATTCATAACCTTGCTCTATGGTAGAGTATGGCTTTCTCATCAAGATTTGTCTTTGATATCAAACAACTGTCCAAGTTCAATATATCTTCAGTTTTTTCTCTATTCCCACTTTCAAGTATGCAGTATGTCCTTTTCCCCCTTCTAGTATCTCTATTATGTGTTATGTAATTTGTGAAATCTGAGTATAAGATAAAATGTTATTCAAAGTTTAGGCTTTAACTATCTCAGTAGTTTGGGCTTGCATCAGGTTTCCTGAATGCCATGTTTGCGTTTTCTCTCTAGTAATTACAGGAAAGAGGGTCAAGGAGAGGAAGCAGTAAGTATAGAAACATCTGGGTCCTATTGTGTAGCTACAATCAGTGCCATCATTAATCTTTAAGATCCTCACCCCTATTTACTAATAAACAGTGAGTTCATCCAGAGTATCACAGCAATCAAAGTTAAGTGGTGAAGTTAATTGGAATCCAGCAGCCTCCTATATCCCGTCTGTAGCTATTCCTCTGTGTTAAGCACAGAAGTGCTCAATGATCCTGGTTGTGTTTTTGACTAAGAAGGGGAGATTGAAAAGAGTAGTTTAAAAGAAGAGGATGGGTCTGTATTTTGGAGTTCCTTTTTTTTTTTTTTTTTTTTTTAAATTTGGGACTTAAACCATGTGGCTTGCAGGGTAGAAGAGAATCAAGGATTCTCTGGTGTTGCTGTTCCCTCTTTGTGTCCTTATGAGGTTGGAGGCACAATATTCAGCAGCCTCCTACCCAGCAGGGAGGAGAAAGGGGGGTAACTTGAAGGGGGGAAGTCTAATAGTCCCCCAAATTTTTCATCCATTCATGCATATGTGATTTAACTTTTGGACTTCACTGGCTTGAATCATTTCTTAAGGTGGCTGATGTGCTTCTCACTCAGGGTTTCTGTGAGTGTATGTTCCATACAGGGACAGAGTAAAACTTGAGATCTCTGACAATCAGCTTGCCTTCTCATCCTTGCCTGTGGAAAAGGGGGCATACACAGGTATATAGACATTCCATCTAAAGTCTCTCCACTTCTTATAGATTCCCCTTGGGCTTTGGGTCATATTTGGCCAGGCTGCAGCATGGCCAGCCTTGGGCAGATCAGATTCAGGGAGATGACCTTTGGGGATTCCAGCTCTTTGGTGTCCCAGGTCAGGGGAGAGATTGGTTTCTAAATGGACAAGTCCCCCTGGGTGTTCATAATCCGTATCCTGCACAGAAGATCATGGCCAAAGGAAGGCCAGAGCTAGTACTTCTAAAGTGAGAACTTAGGGCAGGAGCTCTGGTTGCCAAGGTCTAAGGGTAGTACTGATGACAATATTATGCTTTGAGACACCTCAGCTGAAAACAGCGGGTATTAATTAAACTAAGCAAAAACAAAGATGGTAGGGAAAATATAGTTAAACTTATTTCTTTTGATTTTGTGTTAAGTGTAAACTGAATTCCAAAGATAATATGGAAATTACCTATCTAATAGGCCACTCCATTACTTGAAGTCATGAGAGGTTGTTGATATTCTGAAACTTCAACTGCAAAGATTGGCAGTATTTTCTCATATTTGGAGAAATTACAGAAGAGTACCTTTTACCCTATTTTACACATGGGATTATAAATGAATCACCTAAAAGAAGAGGAGGATTAGGTAGCTGGAAGTAGGCATTGATACTGTCCTCTAGGCAACTCTTGAAAAGCATGACATATTGCAGCCCTGTACTTTTTTTCCTCTTACTAAGACAAAAGTGGAATCAAGAGCAGAGGAATATAAATGTCTGTCAGACCTTTTTCTTTAGGTTTCCTTGGGAAAGACCCTAAGTTGAAGGCATTACAGAGACTTCTCGCTTAATGACTATAATTAATGTTGCATGTGCTATAGCCCAATAGAGATGCAGGGAATGACCCTGAATTGCAGTTGCTGGCCATTCTGAAGTGCTCCTTAAATGTGAAAACATTATACCATGTCAGTAATATAATGCCTTTTATTTCTCTTAATACTGCTAATGAAACAATCACCATGTCCTTCATTCATTTCTGTCATTTAGCCATTCACTTTTAATATGATAAAATACAGTTTTTCTTTATAAAAATTAAAAAAAATTTCATTATTATGGGTACATAACAGTTGTATATATTTATAGGGTACATGTGATATTTTGATATATGTATAAATGCTTATCAATCAAATAAGGGTAATGCCACCTCAGGCATTTGTCATTTCTTTCTGTTAGGTGATATAGTATTCCATTGTGTATATGTGCTGCAATTTCTTTATACATTCATGCATTGGTGGACACTTAGGCTGATTCAAAATCTTGGCTATTGTGAATAGTGCCACAATAAACATAGGAGTATAGATATCTTTTCAATATACTGATTCCCCTTCTTTTGGATATATACCCAGCAGTGGGATTGCTGGGTCACATGGTAGTTCTATTTGTAGTTTTTTGAGAAACCACCATATTGTTCTCCATAGTGGTTGCACTAATTTACGTTCCCACCAACAGTGTATAAGGTTTCTTTTTTCTCTTATCCTTGCCAGAATTCATCATTGCCTGTATTTTTTTGATAAAAGCCATTTTCACTGAGGTGGGATGATATCTCATTGTGGTTTTGATTTGCTTTTTTCTGATGATGAATGTGATGTTGAGCATTTTTCATGTACTTGTTGATCATTTGTATGTCTTCTTTTGAGAAATGTCTATTCAGATCCTTTGCCCATTTTTAATTGGATTATTTGATTTTTTTTCCTATTGAGTTGTTGGAGCTTCTTTTATATTCTACTTATTAATTGCTTGTCAGATGGGTAGTTTGCAAATATTTTCTCAATTCTTTGGGTTGTCTCTTCTCTTTGTTGATTATTTCCTTTGCTGTGCAGAAGCTTTTTAGTGTGATGTGGTCCCATTTGTCCAATTTTGCTTTGGTTGCCTGTGGGGCGCGGTGACAACGCCATTACAAGATGGCGCCGATTTCCGGTGGCCCGCCTGTAGTAAACAAGTTCAGCGCATGCGCAGAGTAAGTCCTGGCCCGTTCTATAAGTATGCATATGAAGGATCTTAGCTTGGCCTATCAGTAATAACCCTCGCGCGCTTTTAACCTATCCCCATCACTTCCCTCCTTCCTTAGAGTATATAAGTGTGTGAGAGCTTGTGCTCAGGGTCTTCCGCATCATGTAAGTCTAAAGGGAACCCCATTAAAGCACTGTCAGAAGAACTCCAGTTGCCGCGTCTTCCTTGCTGGCGAGGCGGGCGCGACAGTTGCCTGTGCTTTGGAATTATTATTCAAGAAGTCCTTGTCCAGACCAATGTCCTGAAGTGTTTCCCCAATGTTTTCTTTTAGTAGTTTCATAGTTTCAGGTCTTAGATTTAAGTCTTTAATCCATTTTGATTTGATTTGTGTATATGGTGAAAGATAAGGGTGTAGTTTCATCTTATGCATATGGATATCCAGTTTTCCCAGCTCCATTTATTGAAGAAACTGTCCTTTCCCCACTCTATGTTCTTGGCACATGTGTCGAAGATATTAATAAGTTCACTATAGACGTGTATATTTGTTTCTGGGTTCTATATTCTGTTGCATTGGTCTCTGTTTTTGTTTTTATGCCAGTAGCATGCTGTCTTTAGTCACTGCAGTTTTATCAGCACTGGGGTTTCCCCAAGCCCAATAATGCTGTGATTCTTGTAGACTCCTGGTGGTACTGCCTTAGTGGACTTGGGTAAGATATGGGAGAATTTCCTGGATTTCCAGGCAAAGTCTCTTACTCTCTTCCCTCACTCTTTGTGCTGAGCTGCTTGAGTTGGAAGAGGAGTGATGTGGGCACTTCCCCTTGGCATTTAGTCCCATGTCACAACTGAATCCATCCCAGTCTCACCCAAAGCCTGTGATGACTGTTGCCTGTGATGTTTATTCAAAGCCCAAGGGCTCTTTAGTCAGCAGGTGGTGAATTCTGCCAGGACTAGGTCCTTTCCTTCAGGGCAGCATGTTTGCTTTTGTCCTAGGGTGGGTTGAGAAATGTCATCTATTAATAGAAACTAAGGTCTGGAATCCGAAGCTTGAGGAACCTACTTGATACTTTATTTTACTGTGGCTGAGCTGGTACTCAAGTTGCAAAACAAAGTCTTCTGTGTTTTTCCCTTTCCTTTCCCCAAGTGGAAGGAGACTCCCTGAGCCACACTGGAGTCGAGGGTGTGGGTGGTGACACAGGCACTGGCTTGGGCTGACACCAATGATATCTCCCTTGGGCACATGTACCCCAAGTCCATTGGCTCCAAGCCAGCACAGCTGCAGGAATTGCTCAAGGACCACAGCCTTTGTGGCCTGACTGCCTTGTGAAGTTAGTCTAGACTCTAGGCTGCTTTTTGTCAGCTGGTAGTGTGGCTAGCCAGAACTTGGGTTTCAGAGTGGAGGATTTCCCTTTGGCTGGGCTGGTCTAAAATCTCCCTCCATGATTGCCAGCAGAATTCTGCCTGTGCTGTGTTCCCCTCTGCCAGGGTTGCCCTCAGTTCCAATGCAAAGTCCCACAATCATTTCATTCTCCCTCTATCAGGCACAAATATTCTCTCTCTACTTGTCACTGGTGCAGCACTGCCAGGGGATAGAGGTTGGGTAGTATAGGAAATGACAGACTCTTTTCTGCCCTCTCCTGTGACTCTTTCCTTGATATAATGTTAAAACCTGGTACTGTTATTGCTCACTTGATTTTTGGTTCTTCTGAAGGTGCTTCTTTACATGGATATTTGTTAAATTTGGTATTCGTGGGGAGGGATGATCACTGTAGGTTTCTGCTCAGCTATCTTGCCATGCCTCCTCTTCTTTGTCCATGCTTGTTGCATAGACTTTTTTCTCCTATTATATTACTTCTTTAGCATTATTCCCAAAGTCATAAAATAATAGAATCGGAAGGAACTTTGGATCTTATCTTGTTCAACTTCTTAATTAATGCAAGTTTCATCAGAGATGGGTACTTATCTTCCCTCCTTGCATACTATCAATGTTGGATACTCTTGGCCACAAAAGGCAGGTGACTCAGGAGGGAAATGGGAATTTTTCCTTTTCTGGATTTTGTTTGAGAACTTAGAGTTATGAGAATGATATGTACCCACACATTATAAAGTGACAGGCACATCTATGCAGGACCTGCTATGAGCTGGTCCATACGGTCTTCTGAACTGTTTCCCTTACCCACTTTTAGGAGGGCAGAGAATGCAGAATAGAGTAAGGGAGAGGAGAGAGCTGCACAGCTAGAGGACTCTAGAGATATGAAGGGGGTTCCTTTCAAGTCTTCAGCTGACTGCTGATCAATGTGTGCTTGTGAGGGAACTAATAGAGACTACACAAGGAGTCATTCAAAGGATTAGGGAGAACAATCTACAGTGCTCACTCAGAGCCAGGAATAATTACTCTTCCCACTAGCCAGAATGATAAACATCATAATTCATGAGATATTGGGGTAGAGTACTCAGAAGTAGAGAAAAAATTGTCCTAGATTAAATGATGTTCTGGTCTCAACAAAGAAAGCTTAAAAGCAAGTCTGATATAGAAAAGAGAAAACAATAAAGAAACTATAAAAAGAAGAGCAAATCAAACAAAAATATGTAGAAGATACAAATAAGGATCAGAGAGAGTGGAAATCAATGATGGAAAACAAACAAGTAGAGAAAATCAGTGAAACCAAAAGCTAGTTTTAAAAGAAGATTAATAAAATTGATGAATTTCTAACCAGACTCATCAGGAACAAAAGAGAGTAAACACAAATTACCAGTGTCAGGAGTTAGAGGTGACATCTCTTGTAAGTTCTACAGATATGAAAGAGTAATAAGGGAATGCTATAAAAAACTTTGTCCCAATAAATTTGATGGCTGAGATTCTACTGATTTTGAAAAGCGCTACTATCCCCACTCACTATTTTTTCAAAGATTCTGACCCCTAAATATCTTTAACACTTGTTGACTTCCCTCCATCCTTCAGCATCATATTCTGGCTTAGGCCACCATCTTATCTTATTGTGTGAAACTCTTAGCTGAACCCATGGACTCTCCCTGGCCCTCCTAATTTTAAAATATGGAAACCTTGTTATATCACTCCTCCTGTTCCTGTTCAAATGATTTTTTTATTACACTAAGGAGAAGTTCAAACTTATTAATCTGATTAAACTTTTCCAGGTGTTTTTCTCATCACTCTCCCTTCACATTCTATGCTCCAGCAACAAGCTGTGCTTTCTGTCGCCTCTGAGCACATGCATTTCCCCTTTTCTTATAACGCTTTTCTTCATATTCATTTAGTAACTTTTACACTCTTTCAGTTGTCAGCTTAGAAGTGTATTCTTTCAGGAAGTTTTTCTTGACCACTCATATCTGAGATAAGTGTTCCTTATGTGCTGTCAAAGCCCTCTACATGTCCCCATCTCAACACTTACCACATTATGTCATCATTTTTTGCTTCTCTGTAACCCTCAATAGGCTGAAAGCTCATCAAGATGGAGAAATACTTATTTTGTTCTTTGTATTTACTCTCTCATATGACAGAGGCACATAATAGTCAATAAATAATTGTTATAGAGTGATGATGTAAATTTTACTCTGTTCAAACCTCAAATCCAATAGCACTCTAATTTTCAACACAGGTTATTTTAGGCAGGATACAAAGAATAGTTTCTTGATTCTAACTTTTAATTATCTACTGATAACATGATCGATATTGAAAACATGATTTACTTTCTCTTAAATTTTCTTGATTTTATATGTATTATCAATCTATTATCCCAAAGCAAATATTGATGCAATAATTTACTTGTAGACTTTTGTGACTATTCATAAACCATCAGATGAAAGTGGAAAGCTTTCAATTGGATTATAGCATTTTATTCAATCTAAGAATGTATAGTTGATTGAGCAGTATATTATACTTTGTGAAATTGCCTTTGCTTTTTTAGTATTATTCCAAAGTTCTTTTCCTTTGGCTTTGTTCTTTTGACCAAAGTCCCTTCTAGAATCAGACACTAAGCAACCCCTATTCCAGGGGAGAATCCTGTGCCATCACTTATACATTAATTCTTGTATCAGTTCTCTTCTATTTTTAACATCTTTGGTGAATTTTTAATCAAACTCAATGTGTCTCTGCTAACTAGAGATAGTGCTAATTGCTTCTTGGCAATTTCTTCTTTCACTTATATTTTCCTTCTGCTTCTTCTTTATCACTTTTTTTTCCTAATTATAAAAGTCATTTTGTTTACTGCTAAAAATTTCAAATATATATATAATTAGAAGAGGGGACTAACATCCAGAGATGAAGCCCTGTTAACATTTAGGTATATTTTTCATACCAACATATTATATATTGTTTGAGCCCTCCTTTGCTATAGTTGCTTCAAATGTTTTCCCCTTATTCAATTGTAATTTTTACCTTTAAATTTTGGAGACTTTTCTCTCTTGTGCAATCAAATCTATTCTATTTATTTCATTGTTTTTATACTTAGAACTGACTTTTTCACATAGAGTGAACATATTTACCTATTTTGCCCTATTTTAAAATTTTTCAGTTTTGTAGTGAATGCTATAGCTTACATGTGTTTTAATTTTATAAGTTTATTAATTTCCCAGTAGTCAGTATTCTTTAAATTATAGTCAATTGTGTCGATCTTTTCCATTGACTTGCAATGTTTCTCTAAATAAATATTAAGGTCTTTTATAGGCTAGTTTCTGTTTATAAGTTATTCTATATGTTTATGATTGTCTATCTTGTACCAATGCAATGCTGTGTTAATTGTTATAGCTTGTCATCTAATATTTCATATAGGCATTTCCTCTATAACTTTCCTTTTTTCCTCCAAGTTTTATTAGTTGTTTTAACCTCTTTTATATTTGATAAATTTTGGACTAATTTTGTCAAGATTCAAATAATCATATTGGGTTGCTGATATTGTTTTATTACTATATATTAATTTGGAAATAGTGAACATGTGAAATATATATTACTATACATATTATAATATATACATATATTTTTATTCAGTCTTCCTATAAAAATATACTGTCTCTCACAGAGTTTTTCTGTTACTCATTTATCTTGCAGATTTCAAGTATTTTGGGTAAAGTTACATCTAGGTAAATTAAGTATGTTTGTTGTTGCTACAGTAAAAGTCAACTTTATTTCTTTATTTTTCTATTTTGTATTCTAATTAACTATCACTGGTGTATTGAAAAAATATTAAAGACATACTTGGTTTATTTTAATATGTATACGTTTAGTGCAAAACAAATGATGTAACCAGTAGTTTTGATTCAGAGGAAGAAGTCAGTGTAGGCTTCCATAGTTGACTAAAGGTATAAAAAAGAGAAAGGAATTTAGAAATTGAAAAAAAGATGAAGATATTTCTGACAATTCAGGGCAAAGAGAATTATGGAGATGAGTAAGGTTAGAAAGTGCTAAGATTGTGGAAAACGTTGGATACTAGATTAGGGCTATAATAATTCAAACAGCATTGCAGTCACACAAGAATAGATAATCACGTCAGTGAAACATATGTTCTTGAGGAGAAAGTGGCATACACAAATGCCATTTTTGAAAGGTAATCTTTAGATGATGTTTAGGTTTGGTGTATTAATCTGCTTAAGCATATAACCCAAGGGTCAGCAAACTGTGTATAAAGGGGCACATAGTAAATATTTTAGGCTTTGCAGGCCACAGGTCTCTGCTATAACTACTCAACTCTGCCACTGTAGTACAAATATGTCCATAGACAATATATAAATGAATATGACTGTGTTCCAATAAAATGTTATTTACAAAAACAGACTTTGAACTGGATTTGGCTCATGAATTGTAATTTGCCAACCCCTGATCTAACCCATTATGCAGAGTATCTTATAAACTTAATCATTATTGGGATCAATATATTGAGATAGATGAATATCATGTGTGGTTACTATGCTCTAAAAGATTAAAGTCCTGCAATTTTTGAAAAAGTCCTGAGAAAATATAGTCAATGTATTTTTCAATAACCCCAGAAACTTTCTTTTACTATTTTATTAGGTGCATGGTACCTCAAAGGTGCAGATTGGGGTGATATATGAATTTGAAAAATTGTCTAAATAATATTAGTCACCCCTCTTTTTCATGTTTTTTAAAATTTATTTTTAGCTGAAAAATTATATATAATTATGGTGTACAACACGATGTTTTGATATATGTATACATTGTGGAATTCACACCTCCTTTTGACATTAGTAGCTAGTAAGTGACCCAGTAGACTAACTTAAATTTAACTTACTTTTTACTCATCTCAAATGCTTGTGTCTTTATAATAATCTTCTGCAGTCTTCTAGTTAGGAAGAAAGTCTCCATTCTTGGCATCGTATTCTGCTTCATAGCTATTTATGACATTAAAGGAGCATTGTGGCATAGAGGTTACAAACATGGTTTGTAAAGCCAGACTCTATGACTTAAAGGTTGTATGATGTTCTAACAGTTACTTAAACCTCTGTGGATTTTACTTTCCTCAACCATCAAATGGTAATAATGATAGCTCCCATCTCATAGGGCTTTTTATGAGGATGACATGAGTTAATACACATAAGTAAAGCATTTAGAATAGTGATTGACAAATAGTAATTGCTTAATAAATCATTGTCATTAGAGTTTCCCTGTTAGAATGTAAGCTCTTTGAGGACAAAAACGATATTTTGCTCTTTGACTATAAAGCAATTTTCATGGAGGACACTAATAGTTAACATATGGTAGCTAATGTTATTATTGTTATTATCCTCACCTGGTGTAAGCAATCCTTAAATTTTTGTTAAATCAAATTGTTTCCATACTCGTGTTTATTCTTTGGAAAAGTTGTTAGCTTGCAGTAAAATCCACAGTGCAAATAGAAACAAGGTAAATAAAGGAATGTTGAAAGAAATTTTACAAATTAGCTAAATGACTTATGAGCCAAGAATAATTTATGAATCTGTGAGTAAATAGCAGCATCCACCTTAGCCGTCTCAAGGTCTTTGTGGCTTAATATGTTTGTTATTTGTTAGCATTGCTGCTTTTAATTTCTCTCAGTTTAGTGTGCAGGGTAATAGCTATATTTATGCTAAACTTGAGTCAAAATGTATGGGAACAGAAATTTATTAAACAGTTTTAATATCTACCAACTCCTTTTTCCTAACACACAATGCTGGTATCTCTGCTACTATACCATCCTCATTACAATCTCTGGTGCTTGTTAACTTTAGTTCTGGGCTGGTCTTCTACTTAATGCACCATGATAATTTCTCAATGGAATCACTGAAGTTCTTCACTTTTCCTTTTTCTCCCTCTCACATTTAGATTCTGTCCCCCCGCCCCAATTTATGCTCAATTTTACTCTTCATATTTGCATTAGTGTCTTAAACTTCACCCAAAATGACTATTTTTGTCCATTGAGGCCTAAAAATTATCCACAACTTTTATTTAGTCTCAAGTTATCAGAATTTTTTTCTTTATCTTTGAACCATTTCTTTATTAGAAAAACCTCCCTCAGGCTATTCCTGAAAAAGTTTTAACAGCCTGGCCAATTAGGAGACTCCGGCAAGGGTGGGGAACCTGCAGCCTCAAGGATTATTAAAAGGATTTGTTCTGTAAAATTTGGATTCCGTCAAAAGGCTGCACTCAGGGATCCAGAAGGCCACATGTGGCCCCAAGGCCACAGCTTCCCCACCCCTGCTGTAGTTTCTAAAAAGCTGATTGGTCAAGAATCTCAGGGATTCTATAGTAGACTTAACCTTAGTACTGATTTTTTCTTAAAATATGTACATAATCCCTTGGGTTTATCATTCACTGGTTTTACAAAAATAAATCTTCCTACTTTGAATGCTAAACTTAGAAATGAGCTTTGAATAAACAGTGATGTTCTGGGGCTTAGTTTATTTTCTTGTCAAGATCTTTAATAGCTCTTCTTTTTTTGTATGTGTGAGTGCAGTTGACTATTATGATAAAATCCATCTAATTAGCTATCAATATTTGACAGAGTACTTTTTAGCAGTGCCATTCATTCAACTCAACAGAGCAGTCATTTCAATCAAGGAAACCACACCAGCCATTCAAATGAGAGAATACTGCCAGAGCTGGATTTCATCTTAATGGGCTTGATAAAGAAAATAAAACTTCAGGGTTTCTATTAGCCAATATATCTCATTAATATTGTGACTGAGACTGTCAGTATCCATTCTCAAAACCATCAGTGTTTAGAACTCATCCTGAATAGATAAGACAAAAGGGAAAACGGGCATTATATATGTTGGTTTTCACTTAGCACCATGTAGATTGATCTTTTATCAGATCAAATATATATCACATGTAGCCTCATATATGCCATTGACCTTTTTTCTTTTTCTCTTAATTTTTATATAGGCAACTATAGCTCTGTAATTTCTGGGAAACTCTGAGCATGTTACTTTACTTCTCTGAGTCTTATTCTCATTCTTTGCAAAGTAGGAATAATGACATTAGAAATAGTAGTCAGTTTTTGTTGTGTAACAACCACAGTATCTGAGGCTTATAAGAGTACATATTCATTGTGGCTTACATGTCAGCAGGTCAGCTGGGGTGAAGTTGATCTCCACTGAGCTGAGCTGGGCTTGTCTCCGGGCTCTAGGTTGGGTCTAGGTCTGCGCTAAACTCCCCTCATCCTTCTGAGACCAGCTTTCTGGGACATGTTCTTCTCATGGCAATTGCAAGAACCCAACTGTGCAAGCACATTTCAGGCCTTCGCTTTCATCATGTCTGCTAATATTCCATTGATCAAAGCAAGTCACAAGTTCAAAATAAATGGGATGAGGAAGTGCTCCTTCTACAACAGGAGGTGGGGAGGAAGTGAATACTTTCTGAACAATAATCTACTGTATTTAACCTCACATGCTGATTGGGATGGTTCTATGAAATTAGGTACATGAGAGCTCTTTGTCAATTGTAAGGTACTGTGTAACTATGACATTTATAAGTGCTCTGTCACTATAAAATTCTAGCAAGATGCCTTTTGATATTGACCTACTATCCATTCCATAACAGTCTATCAAGAAAAGCCATACACAAGGCTTGTTAGCAGCTATTGACTTAGAGTACTGAGGTATCATTGCACATTATTATAGTGAGAGGCTAAAAATCAGGAGTATCTATTACAGTCTAGGATGTTTAAACTACTTCTTGGCTTATCATAAGACTTTAAATTCAAGGAGAGAGCAAGCCAAGGAAAGAGGATTACGCTTGAACAGTCTTCATGATAAAATAGTAGTAATTAGTTTGAGCAAAATCCCATAATAGTTTTTTTTCCACACTTTGCAGGAAACCAAATGGCAGACAGATAAAACAAATTACTTTACTCGGGGTAATTAGCAAGCGATTATAAGGTTCTGCCTATGTTCTCCCAGGAGTACAAATATCATGACCCGCTTTTCAAAGAACTTTATTTTGCTTAATACCTAATCCATCTAAACTCACTGCAAAATCTGACAGCAACCTTGCCACAAACACTGAACAACCCAGAGTACCTGGGAGACCACAGCAATGCTAATATAATGATGAGAAGGAGGAGGGAAGAAGAAACAGGATGTTTTTCTTTTATTTTCTTATTTATTTATTTTACTACAATTATTAGCTCCCAATTTGCATTTTTCTTTATGTAGGTATCACACAGTTCCTAAGAATTAATACATATATGTTTATGTACCAATGTCTAGAATTGTGAACTAAAATATTATTGTGTCTTTAAGTTCAGAGCATTTGATTTGAGAACAATAACATCATTGAGAGAGAGAATTGTCCTCTTGATAGAGGTCATAGAAAATTCAAATTAATTCCTAATCAAATATGACTCAGGAAAACAGATAGTTCACATAATGTTTTGATTGAAGGACACTGAGACCTTCAGGATAAGGTTGCTGCCAACTGACAAAAATAAGGGCATCTTTCTATACTGAGAGTAGGGGGAATACAACACAGCAATACAGACTTTGGACATAGAGGCTATATGACCTACACATATTAAATGTGGTAAGATAATCAAATTTATTTATTGACATATGTCATTTAAAAAATCTTCTGTAATTAATATATCCACTACAAAGGAAGATATACACATGGAGTTTTATATTTTGATGGGATTAATTTTTTCTTTTTAATGTATAAAATCCTGAAAATAGTTGTGTCATGACTTAATTTTTAAATTCCCAGTTATGGAACTTCTTTTTTCAGTACAGTGATGTTTTTTCTAGTCAGTTAAGTCTTTCTACATGTTTATCCTCTTTTCATTTTTATATGCAGTCATATTTGGAAATATTTTGTGACTTATTTTAGATATTTGCAGACACAAACTTTGCTTCCATTCCATACTGATTTTTAAGTGCTCTATATTATAGACATGCTGATTTTCTTTTTTGTTTAATAAGAATCAGAAGGATTGGATTCTCAACATGTGTAAGTATTTGAGAAAGAAGAAACATCTAAGAGGATTGTAGAACACTGAATATGCTTGACCTGACATTTCATGGAGTGGGTGTATTAAGCACAGCATGATTCCCTGCCAGGTAGACACAGTCTTGTTCTGAGTTTAAGTTCAAGCTCTGCCACTTTGTTTGTGTTTTGTAAACTACACGGGCAAGTTATTTGATCTTACTAAGACACCATTTTTTTTTCATCTGCAAAATTGAGCCAGTGATACTACCTATATCAGGAGGTTGTTGTGAGCATCAAATGGGATAATGTACATAAAATAACATGGTGTTAATGTGCAATTAATTTTATTATTAGTAGATCAGAGTAAGATGAACTGGCATATATTATACTGAGAAATCAAATAGTATGTTGATTAAGGTAAAGAGAGAGGCCAATAATCTAAAAAAATAAAAAAGAAACCCCTGAGACACATAACTGACAGGGTACTAGGAACAGGAACAATATTGTCCTAGCCAAATAAAGAGGTGAATGCTAAACATTTTTCACTTCTGAAAGTTAGAGTTGAGATTGGATTTTTTAGTCATTAAAGTGAGTCGATTATTTTTCTATGTTAAATCTACAAGTCATATTGTAAAATATTAAAATTCAGGATTTTTTTTTATTTGGTTGGACATTTTGGTACATTGACTACAGTATAGGCCCTAATTTTGTATGCTTTTCTGATCCATGCCCTATGGTAGTGCCCACCTACACTGACTCTGCACTTGGTCTAGAAGATAGCTAGTCTGAGATGGCCTTGGCTGAGAAAATTAGGCTTTCCTCCATGCTATGCTCACATCTCTCCAACAGTCTAGCCCAGGCACATTCTCATAGTGGAGGAAAAGGGGTCCAAAAGAGGAAGCAGAAATGCATAACTGCTTTTTCAAGTCTCTGCTTACATCAAACTTGTTATTTTTTAATTGGCAGCTCTTTTTCTTTTTCCCCATAGTATTTTCCTGGGAATAATTTTATATAATAGATCTTTAGAAAACAGATTGTATTTCCCCATGGGAACAATGCTACATTTAGCAGGGATGATTCTGACTTTTCATTTTCCACTTGGTATTCAACCCATTGATTATGTAGCATTCATCTAAAATCCATTTCTAGGCCAGGTGCGATGGCTCATGCCTGTAATCCCAGCACTTGGGGAGGCTGAGATGGGAGGGTTGCTTGAAGCCAGGAGTTCGTGACCAGCCTGGGTAACATAGCAAGACCACATCTCTACAAAATTAATAACAAAAGAGTTAGCTGAGCATGGTGGCACATGCCTGTAGTCTCAGCTACTCAGGAGGCTGAAGCAGGAAGATCGCTGGAGCCCAGGCTTTTGAGGTTGCGGTGAGCTATGATCATGCCACTGCACTCCAGCCTGGGCAACAGAGTAAGACCCTGTCTCTAAAAAATCATCGTCATCATATAATAAAAAATAATAATAATAAATAAAAGCCATTCCCAATGGATCCCTCATTTACCCTGATTGAACAGTCCCTTTAAAATCTGACCCTTTACTATTTCACCAATATCATGTATCACTACCAATTTTACATTCTACATTCTAGCCACATATTCTTTCTTTGTTTGTTTATTGAGACTGAATATTGCTATGTTGTCCAGGCTGATCTCAAACTCCTAGGGTCAAGCGATTATTCCACCTCAGTCTTCCAAGTAGCTGAGATTACAGATGCAGGCCATTTTGCCTGTCTCTAGCCACATATTGTGACAAAAATTTCCCAAGTATGCACTGCTCTTCCTTATCACTCTGCCTATTTATATACTGTTTCATTTATCTGGAAAACTCCTATTACTCCTCCAAACCCTAATATAAACATTTTCTCCTACTTTCCTCCCTTTTTCTCAGAGAGAGGTTGTTGCTTCTTCCATACCCCTCATTGTGTAGTTTGACTAAACCTGAACTATAACAATTACTACAGGTATTTGTGGTATTTATTATAATTATATAAATACAAATGTAATTATTTATGTCTGTCTCTAAAATTAGTGTGAATATGTGAAGTCCTAGTGATATTCTTAATCACTATGTCATTTTCTTTCATCCTAAATGGCAAAGACAATGCCTTGTGTTGAAAATATATTTATGAAAATATGTTTCAGCATCAAATGAACAAAAGAATAATGATGAAACGGTTTTAAAAGCTAAGATATAAGAATTGTAAGCTTCTAAGTAATTGAAATTTGAAAGATTAAAACAAGAAGAAAAATTAAAGACCATTTAGGCAATCATTATTTTATAGATGAGGAGTCAGTTGTTTAACATTAGTTCTGTAGTTAAATTGATTCAATGCTCACCATTTGAACTTTCATTTTATGGCATGTTTAGTTCCTTTCTTGTTTACTGGAATTTTAACCTTGAGCCTATGTTTCCAGAATCCAATAAGTTTTTATTTTAATGTTTTGAAGTTTTTGTTATAGGGAGCTTGCACACCTTTCATGAAGTATTTATTCCTAAGTATTGTTTGTTTCTTCTTTAAATTTCTTCTTTAATAGATTTCTTCTTTAAATTTCCAATAGTACATTACTGCTATATATAAATACCATTGATTTTTGTGTTCTGACATTGTGTCCTATGACCTTGCTAAATTCACTTATTTGATCTAGTTTTTTCTGTAGATTACTTTTGATATTCTAATACACAATCATGAAATTCAGGAATAAACACAGTTTTTATTTTTCTTTCCAATTTTTTGTGCTTTTCATTTCTTTATCTTATCTTCTTGCATTACTTGGGATCATTTTATTTTACTCTATTTTGGTAAAAACACTTAACATGAGATCTATTCTCTTAACAATATTTTAAATTACATAATACATTATGGTTGACTATAGGTACAGTGTTATACTGCAGATCTCTAGAGTTTATTCATCTTTCTTGACTGTAACCTTATGCCTGTTGATTAGTAATTCTCCATTTACCCCTCCCCCAAGTCCCTAGTAACCACCATCTACTTTTTGAATTTGTGAATTTGAGTATTTTAGATATCTCATATAAGTAGAATCATACAGTGTTTGTCTTTCTGTGTTTGGCTTATGTCATTTAGAATAATGTCCTCAAGGTTCATCCATGTTGTCCCATATTCCAGAATTCCTTTATTTCTAAGGCTTAATAATATTCCATTATATGTATAGACCACATTTTCTTTATCCCTCCATCTGCCAATGTTCATTTAAGTTGTTTCCACATCCTGGCTATTGTGAATGGTACTGCAATTAACATAGGAATGCTATTATCTCTTTGAGATTCTGATTTCAATTCTTTTGGATAAATACCCAGAAGTGAGATTGCTGTAGGATATGGTAATTCTTTTTAAAATTTTTTGAGAAAACTTCATACTGTTTTCCATAGTGGCTGCACCATTTTGCATTTCAGCCAACAATGTGCAAGTATTCCAATTTCTCCACATCCTGCAAATACTTGTTTTTTTGATAATAGCCATTTTGACAGGTATCCTATCAGAAAGGAAGAAGTAAAATTGTCCCTGTTTGTAGACAACATGATCTTATATATAGGAAACCCTAAAGATTCCATAAAAAAGTTGTTAGGACTAATAAATGAATTCATGACATTTTATAACTTGGAACTAGATAGACTTCCAGTTCCCTCATAGCCTACCCATATCCACGATATTCATTGGTCCAAATATAGGAATTTCAATTCTTCCTCTCAAGATCTTATAAGAGAATCAAGGGCAAGGAAAATGAGTTTTGGCTTTCAGCATCCTTTTTCATTTAAATAAAAAATTCACTGAATTTTGGAAGATATTATTTGCAAACTGTGGGTTGGGGTTACTGCTCTTTACTTGGGTCCATGTAGATGATTTTTTTTTCATTTATTCTGTTTTGGGGGTGTTCAGAGAGAGGTGTAGAGTGAATGTATTTTTATTATAACTCTATCAGAGTTTTTTGGATGGGTTTGAAGGTGGATTTTGCTATCTCCAATAAACAAATATTTATTGAGCATTTCACATGAAAATCACTAAATTAAGCATTTTGTATGGGCTTATACAAAATCACCCTCTTATTATGCCTATCAATTTATAAATGAGGAAACAAACGTTTGGAGAGTTTAGCTGACTTCTCTATGGTTGTGCATATGTTAAATGACAAAGACACAGGATTTGAATCTAGTTCTGGAATCTACTCGTAACTGCTACACAACTCTACCTCCAACATTAGAACAGATCTTTTATGAAAGAAAGAGGAAAACTTTTCAGCTTCCCAAATCATCAATGTTCTGGCATTTGGTTGGTTAAAAGTCACCAAATGTCACAAGAATGAAGAAAAAGGCACTGTAATCAGACAACTCAATGATCAAGTGGCTGGTGGAAACATGGTCTAGATGGGGCAATGGGGAGCCAGCAGAGCCACTGTATTTGACTTTCTTGTATGTGTGCCCTTTCCCCAAGGCAAAGGTCTTCTGAGTCTCTTAAAATCTTTCTTCATGTATTTTATATGTTCTTTTTGATTAAAAGAACTCTCCAAACACTGTGGAGTGCCAGAAACTTTGTCTTCCAGTGGGGATCCAGCTGAGGAATCTTGAAAAAACTAGAAGTTCATTCTTCAAATTCAATATTTATGTAGCAACTTTGTGGAATCAACTCAAAAATTGTATTAGCTATATCTTATTACTCTGAGATAGTAATGAATACTGGAGATCTTTGCATAACTGAGGACATGCTGGAATAAAGGCAAGGTAGGAAAAATAATCAGATCGTGACCTACTTTGTCTGTACTTCACTAGGGAAAGGTCAAAAACTCTGTCCTGTGCCAATGTTGTATTCATCCTTTCTGCAAACCCTTTCAAAAGAGATTAGGTTCCTATTACTTTATTACTGCAATAAAATGTATGTCCAGAATTCTGGAATAAAAGAGCTGCTGCTACAGAAGCTGTAATAGAAGAAGCTGTAACTTAAGTGTCGACTTGAAAAATTGCCATAAAGGCAATCTGTTATAGAAAAAAACCTTCTAATTTATCACTGCAGAATATGCACCATCAGATATGAAATGTCATGGACACTGACTTCTTTCAAGAGTAAAAGATTTTTGCTTTTGTATATCTATCCCTGTCGTTCTTTTTTGATTTTCTTTTATGTCTTCTTCTCATTCATTTCAGAGTAGATTTTCCTATCCCTAAGAATTGGTGTGATGGGAGAGGCACACCCGTTTTTTGGTCGCTTCTTTTCACAGTTTGTAAGCCATGTTTTTGTAATTATATGCAGCATAGATGCAAGCACTGGATTTACTTTGGAGAAAGAAGGTAACAGTCAGGGTCACCCTTTTGAATTTTTATAGTAGACCAGGGAAAGTTTTATGATGTAATGTGCTGACAACTTCCAATGAACATTGTCTTTGCACGCTAGAGAAACTTGATTCACATAGTTTTATATGCCTGAGTTATCTTCAAAATCCTCTATGAAATAAATGACAGACAGAAGATATTTTACACAATCATGGACACATTGTCTTAGTTGCCATAAAGGAAACCGTGAGGTAATACATAAAAGCAAATACAGTATTAATATTGTAATAGAATATCTAACAGTAATATTTGTACTGATTAAAATTGGGGGAAACCCACAGATTCAAGCCATTTGAAGCCTTTAATATACTGTTAAATCATTTTATGGCATAAACACCAACAGTATGCTTTTATGTTGCTAAAAATTTATAAGGGAGATATTTTTACCTTCCCATCCTCACCATCTTCATTCTTTTAAGTAATGTCTCTCTTTTGAATTGCCTTTTATTTAGCTTACCTAGTGCTCTCATACATATTACCTAACTTGATCCTCACAGCAATTTTAGCACATCGGAAGGCTATTTTCATTTTACTAATGTGGTAATAGAATCTCAGAGAAGTTAAGTTAATCTAGAAAGTGAAAGTTATAAACCAGAGGCTCAGAGCTTTTGGATTGTACGCCAGAACAAGGGGTAGGTTGGCTATAAGAATCTCAGCACCAAGTGATGTTCCCATTATGATGGTTACCATGTATGGGTAGCAAATGGGTCTTTAGCTCATGCTACTACTTCCTTCTTTGGGGTGTGGTGTAACATGGGGCTTGTATATAATATAAAAGATAAACTTTCTGTTGAAACTGCAGAGATATTTAATGTGATGAGAATTGAAAAGATCATTTGATCAGAGGCCATTTTTTTAAAAAAACAGTGTAAACCCCAGGACAAATTATTTTGCACCTCAGTGTGTTCTCTTGGGTGCTATGATAACTGACAACTAAATTCACCCCAAATGTCATTGTGTCAGGAGCTGCGGGTGCTCTCATCATCCTCACTGGGGTCCTGATCCCTGTGGGTGGAATTCACTCATACATTGCCCAGTCCATATAGGATGATTTAGGCCAGTACTTTGATTATGAATTTACCTCCCAGATGAACCAGATAACTGCATAATTAACTGTCCTCCCACATTATATTCTTACTTAGGCTTTTGTGTTTTTGTTAAAGTCACTTTCCGCGTGGGGATTCTTTATCTCCTCTTTTTTGCTATCCAAATCTCCTACCTCATCACTCCATTTGAAGTTCAATTTTATTCTTAGAAATTTTCTCAGTCCAACTTAGCTCTCAAATAGTGTATTTGCCTTAATCTCAGTAACATTATATAGAGACTTTATAGTTTAATATTGGATTTTGTCGTTCTCTTGTATCATATTTGATTATATCACATTCCCTTAATGTATTATGCATCATGTTTCCTACCAAATGGGAAACTCTTCAAAAACAGGCATTCGAATTTTGAGGGTCTCATGGGGAATCAGATGGAAACTCAAGTTGGATAATTTTAGAAGAATTAATAAAGGACAATTTATTTATACAAAGGTGTGGAGAAGATAGAAGGAAACCATCGAGGCAGTATCCTGGTTCATAATGGCATTATCGTCTCTAGGACCAAAAGGGTGAGTGAATGGAGTAGGTTCCAAAACCCAGAGGCAGAGAAGGCAGTGTGAAGAGGGCCACCTGACAAGAGCTGTGACCTAGCCAGCCAGCAGGGACATTGCTGGGAATAAATTCACTTGGCCTTCTGTATCTGCAGGTTCTGCACCAGCAGATTCAACAAACTGCGGATTGAAAATATTCAGGGAAAAAAAGCAATAAAAATAACATAAATAAAAAACAACACAACTATCTATTTAGCATTGACATTGTGTTAGGTATTATAAGTAATCTAAGAGATGATTTAAAGCATACAGGAGGATGTGCATAGGCTACACGCAAATACTATGCCATTTTGTTGTATATAAGGGAATCAAACATCTGCAATTTTGGGTAACATAGAGAGGCCCTGGAACCAATCTCCTGCAGATACCAAGGGACGACTATACTCATCTCACTCTCCTCTCACCATTTTACCTCTTGCTGGGGCTGCTTATTGGCCAAACACAGCCAGAAGCCAGAGGACAAGTGAACCTATTAAGGTGATTCATACATATCACCCTTCTGGGGCACAAAGCAGAATGCAAAATACTGAAGAGTGGATCTGGAAGGGCTGTGATAACAAGTGATAACCAACACAAGCATCAAACCATTTATTATATTTGTTTTGTTTACCTCAAGTTTCTAGCACATTGTACAGCTGACAATTTGTAGAACCAAAATGGCAGGACCATAAACACCAAACATTGCACATAGCTGCTACAATCACTCACCAAAGAGAATCTTCCTGGATATTTCCAACACACATTTCACTGGACGATACTTTGATTATTCATCAAAATATTTGGTAGCAGCTAACCAAATATAGAATCATCATTAGAAATACCATTGTTAAAGAATGCAAGGAACAAAACTTTTGAGTATATAACAGTAACTTGATAAGTGGGTGGCATGTGGCAAGATCTGACTAGATTGATTCACTATTTTATCTAAAATCAGTTTTATAGCTTCTTGCATTTCAAGTATTCCTTAGAAAAGGCATCTTTTGGTTTGCAAGTTTTGCTTGTCTCCAGAAAAATGTTTTATTTTTATTTATATATTTCCTGTCATTTAAATTTCAATTAAGGCTATGAAACCCCCACAAAAAGAATTCCTTCCAGCACTCTAGCTCTTTGCCTACTTGTGACAAAATATATTAGGGCCGATCTCAGGCATCTAAGGTAGCAAAACCAATGAAATATTTTCAGTTATGGTTCAAATAGAATTGATTTGAATTAAAGTCTGTTTAATACAAAATGGCAAAGAAAACAACTTTTTAGCTGGTAAAATCTTTGAGTTTGAAGCATACTACAATACTACAGATAAATGACAAAAGACATCTGAACAAATGCTGTTGAACATCAAAGTCACCTGAAGTGTCAACTGCTTTGGGAGAATATGAAACACACTTGATTAATTTTATCCTAGGATTAAGTAAAAAAAAAAAAAGAAAGAAAGGAAGAAAGAAAAGCTCTGCCAGAGATAAGGAGAGAACAGAAATAGCGTAGTTATAGGACATACCCTTTGACCTCAGGATGCTAAAGCTTACTTAAAAATCCCAAGGTTGCTGAAGCTAATGGTGGTATTAAATTCGGAGTTGAGTAATGCACTGTAAATTTTATTTATTTGTTCATAGACACACAAATGTTATTTTTTTGATCTTCTTAATTTAATATATGAAGTTGATATTTCTTGGCAGCAAGTTATTAGACATGAGAGAATTACACTGAGAGAGTGGAAGGATAACTGATAGAAATGATAAGTGACAAGGTATACTGATTTAAATATTCATTGATTTCATTTTGACAAAAATGATTATTTTGATATTACCTCCACTTATTTGGTACATGCATGAGGCAAGGAGGGGGTGGGCAGTTTTTCTTAACATCTTGCTTTGCTTTGTTATGGGCTGCCATTTCCTCTTTTATTAAGCAAATCATGTCCTCTATCAACTCCTTCTAACTTGGCTTCAGGTCTTTCTTCTTAGAAATTAGGGGCACCAAAAAACTAGCCATGTATATGAGATTTGTTTTTGAATTCCAAATGTCTACCTCTTCTCTGAGTAAGAGAGTGTTCATCTCTCAACTTTCACAGTATTCAAAATCAATTCTTGCAGCAAATATCAAGTTTTTACTATGTACTGGTTTATAAGCACTGGGGGTAAGAGGGGTGAACATTACAGAAAAAGTCCATACTCCTGACTAGCATACATTAGAATATCAGGAAACAGGAAATAAACAAATAGATGAATAAGATATTTTCAGTGTAATGAAAGAAAATGCGTAATGATGTTTAAGTGTAATGAAGAAAACAGGAGGATTATGTGATAGAGAGACAGAGTGTGTGTGTGTGTGTGTGTGTGTGTGTGTGCGCGCGCGCGCGTGAGCGTGCAAGCTATTTTAAATTGAGTGGTCTTGGAGGGTCTTTCTGAAGGGGGAACATTTAAATTGAGACCTGAATGACAAGTAAGAGGAAGATCAGAGGAAAGGATGTTCTAGCCAAATTGAAAAGCAAGGACAAAGGCCCTAAAGTGGAAACATGCTTGCTATGTTCATGGTAAGCAAGAAATGGTTGAATGCCTTTAGAAAAAAGCCTACAGTGATATTTTATTTGGCACTTGAAAATTCATGTTGGTCTAACCTTATGTTATTAAATGGTCTCAGGGTATTTAGAAATTAAATGTTCATTAATAAAAATTCTAATCTGGTTATGACTTTTGAAATGGGTGGTTATTTAAATATATATCAAATTATTTAATTTTCACAAATTAGATCATTCTGTTTTAGTAACAAATTGATCAACTTATGTTTATTAAGCACCCACTGGGTGCCATGTGTGTTGTGAGCAGTAGCTGGAAAAAGGAATAATCTCATAAAAAGAAAGTTAATGATATAACATCATGCCTAAGTACAAATGCATCATGAAGTGATAAAGAGGAAAGACAGGTTGCTCATGGATCACAGCGCTCAGGGTGGCTTCTTGGAGAAAATGGGATTTGAAGTGGCAGGAAGCAAGAATTAAGTGGCTAGAGACTGGTAGGGTTTATGGTAATGAGCAGAAGTGATGGGGAAGAGTAGCATCCTCAAATCCTTTCAATGCTGCTTGTTGCCTTTCTTTTTTTTCATATCATAAAGTTGAATTGAGTTTTAAACATTTTAAAAAATTGATTTTGCATTTGGCAGGATCAAAATATATATCTAAAGCATTAGGGAGTAGTGAGAAGCTTTTTCCTTATAGGAATGATCTTTTTCTATGATATTTATAATACAACAAGGCTTCCTGGCAGTTCACATGAAGAAAACTCTAGTCTCCAAGGTGTTAACTTTTTATTTTGATGATGCTCAACTACTGAAATCAAATGAAGCAAATGTAACCTCATTCATATTGACAAATAAGAGGGACATAATATAATTGTTGTGATATTTACCAATTATTGATATTGATAGGTACCAATTGTTAATATTTACCTCATTTCTTCTACAGTGAAGTAGATGACTTGGGGTTCCTAGGGCCCATACATCACAGCCACATTTTATAGTGTCTTCTAGGTAGTGTTCCTTGAAGGTGAATCAAGATTGTTGATGTATCCGAAGTTGCTAGATGCCTGCCACTGGAACCTACTTGATACTGAAGAAGGGTGGCAAGCAAATAAAGAAATGCAGCTCAGTGAGCAGTTAAATGAATGGTGTAAATGGACTCTTAGCACCTCATTGACTTTCACTGGTCATTGAGTCAGGTCCATGCTGTTTGTTGGGGGTCAGTTCAGTAACTTTTTCTTCCTTTTATCATCTGCTTAGTATTTCTCTCTCTTGAAGCCACAGCTGCTGCAGGCTGAGATGTTTGTGTGTGTGTGCATGTGTGTGCATGTGCACACTTGTGTATTTTCTTGAGGTCTTAGCATGGTTCTCAAACCTGGATAATCATTATAATTACCTGGGGGTCTTTTGCAAAATATAGATACTTGGCATTCACCCTAAACCAATTACATAAAGATCTCTGTGCTTGGACCTAGGCACCAGTATATATTTTTAAAGCTCCTAGTGCTTCTAAAGTTTAGCAAGTTTTGAGATCCACTGACCTCTCATGGCCAGCAGTGAGAGGACGAATGCCTTAATTTGTATGCATGCATTTTTGTCAGATGCTTTAAATGAAGTCATTAAGCAAAATGCATTGCCAGAGTTCGGGTCATTGAGTTTAAAGTCAAATGAAATGCATTTCTGGGTGATAGAACAATAAGGACATGAAGAGAACCAGAGTGATATACACAGGTGTAATACCATCTCTGATAATGCAGCACCAATGCCAGCCCCAAGAAAGCTAGTGCCCAGGTCACAGCTGCAGAGATGCATTTAAGAAGGATCAGTGAGTTCACAATGCCATTACACCAGGTATAACATGGCAGTGGCATTCTACAACCTGCCCCTTGATCAAGAGGATGATCCTCATCTGTATAACAGGGCTGATCAGGCTGTACTAACCTGCTTCACATGGGTGCTGAGAGAGTCTGATGAGACAAATATTGTTCTGATTCCTTTGTGAAGTAAAGTAAGAATAAAAAAGAAATAAATAATCCACATGTGGAAATCTTTTCTATCATCAAGTGCCATGTAATAACAAGGACTCATCTTCCTCCTCAGTGCAACACATTAACTATGTAGGTTAAACTCTTTTTCAGACTACTATAAGTCGTAAAGCAGTCACAGACAGTATAGAATTTGGACTCAGATATCAGATTTAACTGTGGCTATACCTCTTAGTTGCTAAGTGACTTTGAGCAGCTTCCTTGACTCATCTGAACCTCTGTTTCTCTGAAATGTGGATAATTATATATATTTTTTATTTATTTATTTATTTATTTATTTATTTATTTAGAGACAGAGTCTTGCTTTGTTGCCGAGGCTGGAGTGCTGTGGCGTCAGGCTAGCTCACAGCAACCTCAAACTCCTGGGCTCAAGCGATCCTGCTGCCTCAGCCTCCCAAGTAGCTGGGACTACAGGCATGCGCCACCATGCCTGGCTAATTTTTTCTATATATATTAGTTGGCCAATTAATTTCTTTCTATTTATAGTAGAGACGGGGGTCTTGCTCTTGCTCAGGCTGGTTTCGAACTCCTGACCTCGAGCAATCTGCCCGCCTCGGCCTCCCAGAGTGCTAGGATTACAGGCGAGAGCCACCACCCCTGGCCTGGATAATTGTAAAGTGTGAGAATGATAGATATTTTGGTTATAAATTCATTCTATGAGTATTTTTTGATTAGCTACTATGGATCAGGGTACTGTCCTAGGCACCAAAGATAAAACTAAGAACAAAACAAAGCCTTCAGCTCTCATGGAACTTACAAGGGTGTAAGGGAGCAGAAACAATAAACAAATCAATAAGCAAAAACATAGTATGCCAGTGGTCAATAGGGCTTTAGAGAAAAAGGAAGCAGTGTAAATAGATAGGAATTCTTGAGGGAATGTAGAGGTATTGAGATTTTTGTATCAGGAAAGCCTCATTGATTAAGTGATATTTGAGAAGAGTCCTAAAGGAATTGGGCAGCTGAGTCAGGTAGATACGTGTTCACTGCAGGCAGAAGACATAGCAAGTACAAAGGCCTTGAGGTGGTATTGTGGGTGGAATGATCAAGAAATACAAGGAGGCCAAATATAGCTGGCATGGAGTGAGAGATAGGGAGACTGATAGAAGATGAAGTTGGAATAAAGAGGCCAAGTCACAGAGGCAGCTGTTCCAGAGCTTTAATGTGCATGTAAATCCCCTGGGGGTCTTGTTGAAGTTGGGATTCAGACTCAGTGGGTCTGGGGTTCTGCATTTCTAATCCCTCCCAGGTCCACAGACCGCACTCTGAGTAACACTTGGTGCAGTGCTTGTAAGCTATTGTAAATAAAAATGTTAACTTTTGTCCTGAGTGAGAAGAGAAACCCTGGGAAGGTTTTCAGCAGACTGGCTTTTTGAAGTGATCACTGGAGCTGCTGTGATGATGAGGTATGGTCAAGAGGCCTGGCTTGGCTTTGCAAACAGGAAGTTTGGGTTTTGATCCTAGTGCCACCACTCATTGTGTGTCGTTGGCAAATTGCTTACACCTCTTTTTCTCCCAACTTTTTGTTTTGAATAATGTTAAATCTGGAGAAAAGGTGAAAGAAAAGTGTAAAAAGTACCCCTATGCTCTTTACCTAGATTGGCCAATTGTTAATATTTTGCTATGTTTGCTTTATCTCATACTCGAAGTACATATTATTTCTATTACCACATTAGCCATTTAAGAATAAGTTTTTGACATAATGACCCTTCATCCATAAATATTTCATTATGTGATTTCTAAGAATTAATCTCTTCTATATAGTCAATTATGAAATTTAGAACATTTGACATTAATATAATCATCTAATATAAAATCCCTATTTAAATATAACCAATTTCCCCCCAAATATCCTTTATCACAGTTTTCTTCTTTTGATGTGGGACTCAATAGAGGACACTATATTGCTTTAGTTTTCATGTCACTTTAGTCTTTTGCCCTAGGACAGTTTCCTTATTTTTTCTTTTTTGGTTTTTCATGCTATTGTTTCTTTTGAAAAGTCTAGGACAGTTGTTTTGTAGAATATTCAATTAGGATTAAAATTTTTAAATGATTTTTTTCAGGTTATGCATTTTTGTCAAAAGATACTACATAAATGCTGTTGTGTCTTGCTCAGTATATTGTATCCAGAGGTATTTGAAGTCAGTTTGCTTCATTTTTAGTGATGTTTTGGGTCACTGGGCTGATTTGTTATCCACAAGGATTCTCCACTGAAAAGGTACCAATTCTCCTTTGTAATTAACAAGCCATGCATAGAAAAATGCTGTCTAAATATTCTTTTCCCCAATAAACTTTTATCCAATCATTTTCTAACCATTAATAATTCTATTTCTACAGTGGTTATAAAATGATTTTTTTCTATGGCAAATTGATTTTTAATATAATTTGTATTATTTATTCATCATAGTTATTATTTGGCATTCTACTGTAAAGAAGAGCTCACCCTTTACCCCTTTATCTGTCTGCCTAACATCTCTATTTATCTATATACTTACCTACTTATTTATCTAACAATCTATTACTTGTTTCAATATGAATGCTTAGATTATTTTTATAAAATATCAGTTGTGTTGTAAACAATTACTGTCATTATTTTGATGCTTGATTTATTCTAGTTTTGCCAGTGGGAACCCATTTAATCTGGTTTCTGTTTTGTTTATTTATTTAGTTTCTGAGTGCTTCCTTACCTTTTTGCCTCACAAAATACTCTAGGTATTTTGGAATACTTTACCTTCCCCAGCCCTGGATCAGCAATTTCTCCCAGGAGGCTTGGTTCCTTTTAGTGGGGACTTATATCTGTTTAAATACAAGTTTTTTTTTATTTATAAAATGGGATGGCATGTAATAATAAAACTCACAGAATTATTTTAGGGTTAAATGAGAAAATCTATGTAAAATACTTTGTCTTTTTGTAAAAGCACCTGACACGTAGTATATGCTCACAAAATTGATTTTATTTCAAGTATTTTCAAGGCAATATAAATAATGAAAGCATGGCTAGATATTTCAGGGCAAAAATTAGATTAAATGGATGAAAAAAGTGGCTAAAATTTGAAATTGTGAATTAGAGTGTCCTTTGAGGGAAAGCAAAAGGTTAACAGCTTTTCATAACAGGTCCACAAATATCTACTTTGCCTCTTGATGCATAGATGAGAAACAGTTTCCCATCACATGTAGCATTTTAGCATAAACAGTTACCAATCTTGTGCTTAAGTCCTTATGCAAATAACATAGAAAATAAGTCATACTCTCAAGGAAATGAATTCTTAGTTTTGATGATGTGGGAAGAGATTTTACATAAAAATTTCAATCCTAAAGCATTTTATTTAAAATTATTTGCAAAAATTTCTTTAAGAAAAGAGCCTCATTTGGAGAGAGATTGGTCCCATTTAGACCCAGCTATAGAACCAAGTAGCATGAGAATGTAATACTAGAGTCTTATGGTGAGGAGGAATTGACATTGCTTCACCATTTGTAATTTTCCTAACCATGAACAATCGTCCTTTGCTTGAAAGGTTGATTTTCACGTGTGCTAACCTTTTCTTAAAATTGCCTTTAAGTTTTCTTTATTATATAAGTAATATATGTTCCTTGTAGACACATTAGAAAATACAAATAAGCAAAACGAAAAAGAATGTTCATCATTCTACCACCAAAAGGTAACCATAATTAACATTTTAGCCAATATGTTACTTTTCTTTATAATATGCATTTATATGTGTATATATTATTTACATATAATAGGTATGTGCTGATGCTACAATATTGCATGTGATTGCCTTTTAAAAAATAATATATCAAAAATAGTTTATATCAATAAATATTCTATAGCTACATTTTTATAGGTACAAAATAGTCAATTATATGGTGGTATAAAAAATATTTAACTAACACCCTGTTGCTGAGTGTGGTTTCTAATACTTCCCTATTGAACACAATACCCCTTTGCAGTTTAATTAATCACAACTCCTTTTTGTCTCTTCCACTTGGTAGAGAGCTGCTTGAAGACCTGTGGCATAGCTTGTTTATCTAAAATTCCCTAGCACCCAGTAGTATGTCTGGATCCATTTAGTGCTCAATAAATCTTTCTTAAAGGCATGCATAATCTATAAATATCTCAAGCTCATTCTGTCTTTGGGACTTTGTATTTGTGGTGGGATGCTTGGTAAGGCAGAATCTAAAAATAATTTTAGTAAAAGAAACTGGAAATTGCATTTCCAAGGCAAACAAGAGCATAGCCTAGGAGTAGAGGTTCTCTGAATCTCTTTTAAACCTCTAAGTAACATTTTAGGTATACAAATTGAAGGGAGATAGACACTCATAATTTTTTATGACCTGATAAAATTTGTCTCATGAGACTTCTTGGTAGGCATAGTTTGTTTCTTGGGGAGAAGGGAAACATATTTGCATAAGAGCAAGGAGCTCCACAGGAGTAAAGGTGGTGACAAGCTGTTCATTGTTTTGGTAAGATTGAAAATTGCCAACCCCTCTCTGATTGATCAGAAGAGATGCTCCAACAAGAAAAATGAGAGTGTTCCTTTTCCACTAGGGTGTAGAAGGTATTAAGGGAGGCCTGGTTCTTACATATCTTGAGGTCAAGGCTTTGAGGCCCTCTGAACCCAGCTGCTTCCATCTAACAATTCCACTTTGAGGACATAAGATAAGCATGTGAATGACGTTTTTGAAAAGGCTATAACCTTGAGGGCTTGAGGGGTGATTCTCTGAGCCCTGTACGAGCATCTAAACTAGTCTGGCTATTATTGTAGCAGTGATAAAGAGAGCCATCTCTTTGGGATAAATTTTCATAGCAACAGCATGTCATAGTGATGCAGCAAATGAAAGCTGAAGCCTCCTACAGGGCTGAGAAAATTCTTGGTCTCTTCTAGCCTGATTTGAACTGAGTCAGTGACCACAGTTCTTGCACATGCTAGGGGAGGTGTGCTGGTTTTTAATAGGAGACACCAAAATGCCTGCTAATATGGACTAGTGGAGTAATGAGTAATTAGAGAAATAAAAGAAACATGAAACATTCATACTCCAGGCTGGCAAAAACACATTGTATTAAAAACAAGTGCTTTCTCATTGTTTTACCCTTCACCTGCTCATGCTATAGTCTCTCTCCAAGTGCATCAATTAGCTATTGTTATATAATAAAACTCAGTGGCTAAAATAATTTTTTTTTTTATCTCTGTAAGGTGCCTAATCTAGGCTGGGCTCAGCTGGATAGCTCTACTTCAAATTTTGAGTCCAGCTGTGGACTCATAATGGCTCCTTGTAGAAAGTTGGGCTCAGGTCTGCTTCACGTGTTCATTCTGGGACCCAGGCTGATAAAGCATCAGCTACCTGAGGAAGCTCTTCTCAAAGGGATGTTATAAGTACAAAAGGGCATCCCTACAATGGGAGCAAATTTCAAGCCTTTGTTTGCTAACATTCCATTGATAAAAGCAAGGCACCAGGGCATTTCGAAAATTAAGATGGGAACACACTCAGTCTCTAATAGAGAAATTGCAAAGTCACATATAAAAGTCTGTGGATATAGGCTGGGGTGAGAATGGAACCAACAAGTCAATCTATTACTCCAAAGATCATTATCCTTCTCTCTGAGCTTTTCTTTGTTTATTTTCATTCTATTGAAGTTGCTCTTTTTAGAAGTCATATAACAGGAACTTTATCTTGTGGGATTCGGTTGAATTTGGTCTTGTGTTGTTTATGTTTCCTAATCTTTCCTCATCAGTTAAATTATAAGCAATTTAATGATGGAGACGATATCTTATGTTTTTGTATGTTTCCTGCATGTCCTACAACAGTGGTAAGAATATATATTAGATAACAATAAAAACCTAAGTAATACATTTATAGAAGTCACATAATAAACATTTCTTGGAGAAAGAGGAATCTTATAACTGCTAAGATCTTAATCTAAGATTCTCATAAAAGGTAGGTTATAAGCATATAACACCTTTTTAAAGAATTTGGCACAAATTAGACTGCCTAGACCTTTCCCAAATAAATATAAATCTGAAAGCAGAAAGAGTTGTATATTTCTGGGCTACCTACTGCTGTAATATTAACTATTTCTGGTATAATGGCAGGCTGTCTCCTGTATAATCAAGGGAGAATGTACAGATTGACAATACTTTCAACTATTCAAATGTCTCTTAAAAATAAAATTGGTGGTAAGTAATAAGCATTTTGCATGTGCTGGTTATTTTGACCAGATAGATTTGCAAATTTCTTATGAGCATAGAAAATAAAACCTGCAGCTTATTTTCAAGTACAAATCTTAGGTACAGCAAATGAAGTCACATTTTTTATTTGTTCATTTATTTGTTTGTGCTGTTAGAAAACCACTTTGCAGCAAGTGTGAGGGAGAATGCTTATTAGGCTAATAACAGCAGAATCATAGAAATGAGGCATGTAGACAAATCTGCCTCTAGAAAATAATGTGGAGTTACAGAAGGTTAAGAATCTGTAAAGATCAATGGATGCCAAGATCTAAAAATAGATAAGCAGCATGGAGAAAAAAAGTGAAAAGAAAAAAGAAATCACCAAGAAACAGCTAATAGTGTTTGGGATGGCTATTTTGTCCTTGCTCCCTGTTGCAAATTCCTAAAATTTTATTAAGAGACATTGAGAAATTCCTCCAAATGGATAATTTTTATTATGTACAGTGTCTAAACTCCTGTATCTTTCTATTCCACTTTAAAGAGGCACAATAACATATGCATACACACACACACACACCTTTCACTTATATAATGAAGCACATCATCAAATTATAAGTGTAACTAATTCAATAAGAAGTGTTAATGTGAGCAGTAAAAGATGAAGATGGTTGTAATGAGTAATGCTGATTTTTAAGTATAATGCTTCCTATAGCCACATGAACATTTTCTAACAATTATTATTGAAACATATACACATAATTTGGGAGATAATGCATGATACTTTCTTTGCCAGAAATGCAGATGTTTTGATGAGACTCTTTTTCCTAATTTCCTTTCAATTTGCAGTGGAGAATCAGGAAACATGTTTACTCTTTATGAAGGCATCTATTTGAAGTGGAACAGGAAGACCATGGCATAAAACTAGGCAGTTTTATTTGTCTATAGACATGTCCATATTTTATCCATCCTATCACACAAATCCCAAAGGAATCCCAGAATTCTGATTCCTGTTCTGTGTTCTAGGAAAATAGGTGAGAATTATAAAAAAGGCTATCCTTTTTTTCTTTCTAGTACTCTGGCATTCATAATATTGTTGGCCCCAGCCTGTAACTCATATCCCATTCTGAAATTGATAAGAAATAGTAACATGTGGTATTTTTTTACATTAATTTACCCTTTTCTCCCATTTACCCATTATAATTTTGGAGTTATATTCATATCCTTACCACATCCAAAGTTAAACAGATCCAATTTCTTACTTTTTTTTTTTTTGAGACAGAGTCTTGCTTTGTTGTCCAGGCTAGAGTGAGTGCCGTGGCGTCAGTCTAGCTCACAGCAACCTCAAACTCCTGGGCTCAAGCGATCCTACTGCCTCAGCCTCCCGAGTAGCTGGGACTACAGGCATGTGCCACCATGCCCGGCTAATTTATATATATATATATATATATCAGTTGGCCAATTAATTTCTTTCTATTTATAGTAGAGACGGGTTCTCGCTCTTGCTCAGGCTGGTTTTGAACTCCTGACCTTGAGCAATCCGCCCGCCTCGGCCTCCCAGAGAGCTAGGATTACAGGCGTGAGCCACCGTGCCCGGCCCAATTTCTTACTTTTGATCTTTGGGAACCTGCACTAGGACTGGGAACTGTACGGCACATTATATAAGTTTACTGGAGTTGCCAAAACAAAGTAACACACTCGGAGGGGGGGCTAGAACAACAGAAATTTATTTTCTCACAATTCTGGATGCTAGAAGTGTGAGATCAAAGTGCCAACAGAGTTGGCTTCTTCTGAGGCTTCTCATCTTGTAGATGATTTTCTCTCTGTGAGTTCACATGGACACAGACACTAGTCAAAAGGATACCAGTCATATTGGCTTAGGACCCACCCATATGCCCTTATTTTACCTTAATTAGCTCTCTAAAGGCCCTACATTCAAATACAGTCACATTCTGAGGAAGTGGGAGTTAGGACTTCAACATATGAATTGGGGGGCGGAAATTCAGCCCATAACACACACTTTTCACCAACATGGTACGAGAATCTGTAGGTCACTTTATCTGTAGAGAAAAAAAAATCTCTATTTCAAGTCCTATTTTTTTCTGAATCGCATTGATATAAATATTTGTGGTTCAGCATATGCTTGGCAAGTCAGAAGTGCCTCAGGGATTCTAAAACATGTTTTAGATATTCCAACACATTCCATAGGTAATCCAGTTCTATTGGGCAGACTGCCTGGATTCAAATCTACACTCATGCTGAATAGAAGCCAGATATGTTCTTTTTCAGCCCTCTACTCTTTACCCCATCTGAGCTAAGTGAGATGGAAGGGAAAAAGATTATGAGTAGAAGAATTAAGGGGAAACTCTTCCTTAAACTCTTCCAGCTTTCCTCTAAAGCATCATATATATGTATATTTTTAGTTGTCCAAAGATCTGTTATCACAGTGGGAATGGCATGGCATAATTCCTTTATCATAAAATGTCTCTTCTAGGTGCATTACTACAAATATCTGAGGTGTTGCACCTTTTTTCCCCCTCCCTCCTTTTGTTCCTTCCTTCTCCTTTGTCTTTGTCTCTGCCCCTCCCTCCCCTCTCTCTCTTTCCTTCACCCTCTAATTCTCTAATTCACACATACAGGGAGGCAGGGTCAACCTTAAGTAAACTGATTGCTAATGCAATTCATTTACCAATCATCTCTCCCTGATCACCCCAAGTCATTTTGATGAGGACAATGAAGTTAATGAGGACGCAGAAATGAAGAAAAGCAGGGAAGGATAGTAATAAGGAAACAAGCATAGGATTGTGGGGGAAGGGGACAGTCCGTGACATCAATCAGTGGCATAGTGAAACAGAAGGAAGGGGAACAGTGAAGGCTTCTCCCTGTGACCCTCACTGCATTAGGATGCAGCTGATCACATTACCCAATTGGATTTTCTAACAAAATCTCAGTCGAAGCAAAAATGTTATTCTGAGGATAATATGTGTATAGGAATGATTATATGGCTTCAGTATGTTATTTCCTTGCTATAAAGAAGAATATATGATATATTTAGAGAAGTAGCACCAGCCTCATACAGCTTCCACAGGTATGAGGGATAATTTACAAACAAAATATGAGAATCTACCAATGTAGAAAGTATCAAGGTTGTAATGAGAAAGATGCTTTTTTCCCTTAGCAGAATAAAAAGTGCCAGCATGCTGTCACTGGGGATAGCTATGTAGTTGTTTGCAGGGTCATGTTGCTCGGTAAACTAGTCCAATGCTATTAAGAAGGAATTATAGAAAACACATTTGTTTTTCTGCTTGATGGCCAGAAGTAATTTTAATAGATTCCTGAGTTTTGTCACCAGGCAAGCCAGGAACATATGGAAATCGTTTTTAGTTGTTAATAATTTTGTTGCTGATGGGAATTGTAAAGAGGATTTATTTTAATCATTTTAGGACTTATTAAAGGGACTGCTGATAGCTGGGGGGCAGGGAGGAATAATTTCTTCAAGTGTGTTCACTAACAGGCCCATGTGAAAGTGGGATTTTAGCTGTCAGGAGACAACATACACGCTTTGACTGTCCAAATGGCACAGGTGTTAAAAGAGCCTGGAACCCCTGCCAAGATCAGAAAGCAAAGCCTGGTGATAGATCAATAAATATTCTAAAACATCTCTCATTGTTCTGAACATTTTCCCAGCAAAGTCAAACATACTAAAGCAGTGTGGGTCCTGGGTTCAGCCTGGGAAGGTTTTTAAGTCCGTGGTCCTGGGCAAATTACTTCACATTTTTCTGCCTCAATGTAAGAATGGTGATAACAATAATTACTATAACACTTTGAAGGTCAAATAAGATGATGTAGGTAAGTCTCACAGCACCAAGCCTGACACAGAGTGTGTGTCCAGGAAATTATAACTGTTCTTAGTAATATTGTTATTGTTATGTTAAAATCTGTGTCTGCTTCATTATATTAATGCATATTAGAAAGAGAAACCCAAACTGAGAGTATTGAGGAGAGAAATAGGCCAGGGTCCAGAATTTTGACAGTATTTATTGCAAAATAATGGGTTTGCAATTTGGAAAATAGGATATACAACATTTTCTGCATGGGAAAATTCTTAATGTTCTAATTTTATCAAGTTCTTTTAACTTTTTGGACATCAACTCAAGATACATTCTGCCATGCTTTTGTTTTATTTTGCTTGTACCTTTGCTACTCAATAATATTGTTCCTATCTAAATAAGGGTTTGTGGTATTTTCTTTGGTTATTTTTAAAATTTAAAGTTTATATGACCAGAATGAGCCTTTTTTAAAAAACTTTTATCCAGTCTAACCATTTCCTAAAATTAAACATCTGTAACCTTTCCATTGAATGAGCAGCATTCATGGGATGTAATTATAAAGCAACTTTATTTTTGTCTTCCAATATCTACCTCCTTATATTTATTCTACAGGGCTGGTTCTTTTGTTGGCCTTTGATCAAAATTAAGGAAAGTCCCATGATTTTGACAGTCACTTTTGGATGATAAAACAATCTTTAGTCAGTAATTAATCTGTCCCATCTAAATATTAAATTTCATTTGAAGGTAAAGCTTCTCTCTTCCAGTCATTTTGCTGCAGGCTGGTTGCTACTGGGTGGGTGGAGTTTCTGGTTGGCTTGCTCTTTCTTCCTCCTCTTGCACATTAACCCTTTTTTCCCCAAAGCAATTTCAGATGACTCTAGGTTTAGAGCTGAGAGAGGCGGAAGGGTAGAAGACAAGAACATTTTTGCTTGCCTGCCATTGTTTGGTGATGTAATATCGATGCTTTCTAGATCTGGCAGGTGTTTAAAGGGCACATTTATGGGTTCATCAGAGACCCCTCTGCCCCTTTGCCTTTCTTCACGCCATTGTTCCTTTGATAGGAGCAAATGTATCTCTGATTCCCCTTGGCTAGTTATGAACTCCTTCCTTAGCGAGTAGTCATCTGGTGACACTTTCAACTTCTTTCTACTTTTCCCTTTAGCAAACTCTTGTGAACAAGATGTTAGATGAAGCTACGTTAATTCTCTTGTGTGTAGACTGCATGTTTCTCCCAACTTATTGTAAAAATGCACATGGCCTCCAATGAAGCACTCTTTCTTTCACTCCTCTCTTAAAGCAGCCAACTAGCCAAATTCTGGACCCTTATATTACTTAGGGATGAGACTGACTTTTATCCACTGTGTTTCTCAACCTGCACAAGAAATACATGAAACTTTTCAGGTAGTCTTGTAAACCTATACTTCCCTAGGTTTAGGGAAAACAGTCACAGCAAATCAATTTCTTTCTCTAAAATTTCTCTTCTAATGTCCAACTACTTCTAATCCTTTTATATCTTCAGTTTGGGTTGAGGTTAAGAGTAGAGTGGCAGGTTATTTTTCTTTGACTCTTAACTCAGGGGTAACATTCCATCACTCTGGAAAATACAATTATTATGTGGGTGTATCACAAGACAGGATGCTTTATAATTTTTTTTATTTCTTCTCTTTGGAAAAAGAGACAGGATGCTTTATTCTAAACTTAATTTTTTTTATAACTATGCACCATGCCCCATTCTTTATCTTCTTTAAATTATATAGAGAAAAAAATTGAAATATGTATGTAATATATGTATGTGTGTGTGTGTGTGTGTGTGTGTATAATTGTGGTAAGAAAAACTCATAATGTGGAATCTACCTTCAGCCATTTTTAAGTGTTTGGTTCAATAAGGAGATAGAATCTCATGAAAATTCAAATTTAGTAACTATAACAGTGCCAAGCCTCATGGAGATTATCACTGGAAGGAGAGATAGGAACAGAAACAACTCTTGAAAACTTACCTCCATGAATCTCCATTCCATAGTCACCTTATTAATAAAACTTGAGTGTCCCTAGTCTGCCTGCTTCCTTTTGAACTGATACTTTCCGCTTATTTCCTTCCTCTTTTTCATATATCAGTTTTTAGTACATCATAATTTTGGTTTTCTCATAGTTTCTGGCTCATAATAATTTCTGATTACTACCTTTATAGCCCTGACAAACTGTTCATAATTCCTGCTCATCCTCACACAGTGAAATTCTGCACTCTCCTGGTGTTTCCCAATTTAAATTTTCAAGAGAGGAAATTGGATTGTCTTTGCTTATCTTTTCATACTATGTTGGCACTGCCAGCCAAACAATTGGCTGGCTTGGGCCAAAATGTGGTCACATATGGTTGCCCCTTGAACAGAGGCTGGGGGCAGTTGGTTTCTGAGAAGGACCCCTTGGTATGGCAGGCAACATGATTAATGTCATGTACTTAATAAATATATTTTGTGTGCATGCTTAAATAAGAATAAGTTCCTCTCTATATATTGATTTTTGCAGTCTTTAACAGAGAATAGAAACTCTTATAGGAAAATGATGCTAATAAAGTCTCTCTGAGAACAAAGAATTGAAAAATGACTTCTGCATTTCTGATTGTAGTGGATTTTGGAGGTGGGGATTTTCCTGATTTTGGTTCCCCCAACAGCAGACTCTGAGACAAGGGTGCTATTGCAAATAGCTTCTTTGAGAGATGAAAATAGGGAACGTTGCTAAGGGAAGTGAAAAAAATGAGGGGGAAGAAGGCAATCAATGAAAAATACATTATTAGGGGGTGACCACTGTGGCTTATTCCACTGGGTAACCCTGAGAAATGTAGAATGCACATCAGAGTTATCCCCCATGAAGACCGAGGAAGCTGGATATTTATCCACCAGCTCCCCACTTATCATTGGCTGAGGGCTGCTTCTGGGAATATTGATTCTCTGACACTTGTGGCTTGCACTGTGCATAGCTTATAGCTCCATCCTGCCCCCTCCCCAAAGCCTTTAAGCCACTACAGTCAGCAGCCTTTAATGTACTGGAGGGAGAGCAGAGGAGCCCTGGGGAGGGCATTAACAGCACATACCCCAGCACCCCTTCTACTCTCTTCTTTTTTGAAGGAAGCGTGATTTTATTCAGGATTTCACCCCTTAGGGTAGGTGATCCTACCTAAAAGCTTAGGAATAAATCTTGGTTAACCTTAGCCAGTCCTGGGGATTCCTTTCCATTTGACATAGGTGTGGACATTCAGGGCAGTCTGGCATAAGATGCGAGATGAGATCTGCTGAAGGGCCTCTCGGAATTCTAGAACAGTAGTTTATTCAATCTAAACCCTTGATTGCATGTCTATTCAGTATTCCATGTGATTAAATAGATTGTATTCATAAGACACTTGTTCTATATTCTGAGGTGCAATGGTCGTCTTGAAGAAAAGCCCATGTGCCTTTGGTTCAGCTACCAGCTGAACTAACTACTTTTTCCCCTGAAGACTGTTATTACTTAAAAGATTGGCAATAAAAATGATGGCTACCTGGACTTGGGTATTTAGCAGACAGTTTCTTAAAAGTGAAGGAAGTGAACCTGTTACTTCAAGGAAAATGACTGACAATATTTGTTGCCAATGATAAAATTTGAGCTTTCAAGTAAAATTTTGATTTTTGGAAAAGTTATCTGCCAAGGTGACAGCTTCCCAATACTTACAGACTCTTTTGATTAGATTAGTGGTGATATTAGCACATGTAATTTTTTGATATTGTATAATAAAATGTGTCAGCATTTGGAACATCTGCATAAACCAGTGAAGTAATATTTTCCAAATGAGTGATGTATGATGTTACAAAATCATGCATAGGTGGAGGACCCATTCACACTATAAGATAGACTAATAGATTTTAATGTAACAGAATAAAAATAAGTTAATTAATATGGTGTCAGTTTCCACATTACAAATAATTTTTAAGAAATTACCATTTGTTGAATTTTTATATAGTGTCAAAAAAGAATACGCACAATTATCTGAAAAGATTCTTAAAATATTCTCCCTTTTCTAACCACATATCTGGAAAAGGCCGAATTTTCTTCATATATTATACTTCAATTAGAATAGCATATCACAACAGATTGAATGCAGAAGCAGATGTAAAAATCCAGCTGTCTTCTATTAAGCCAGCATTAAAGAGACTTGCAAAAATGTAAAGTAATGTCACTCTTCTCACTTAATTTTTTGTTTAAGACGTTCCATAAAAATATGTAATTTATGTTAACATGTAATGGGTATTAATTTTAAAATAATAAATATTTTAAAACTTTTACTTTCTTTTTTTAAATTTTATTTCAAGAAAATATGACAGTACAAACATTTTGGTTGCATTTTATATCTTTGCCTCTCCCTAGCTAGGGTTAGAGGTATGCCCTTCCCCTCCACAATGCTCGCCCATCCCTCAGATGTGGGACTACCCCCCCCCAGCCCCCGAATCCCTCGTGAACACCACCACCTTTTGAGCACCATAGTGTTAATCAGTCAGTACCAATTTGATGGCGAGTACATGTGGAGCCCATTTTCCTGATCTTGTGTCACCTCACTTTGGATAACGGGCTTAAGCTTAATCCAGGATAGTATAATCGGTGCTAGCTCAGTGTCGTATCTTAGAATTGAGTAATATTCCATTGTGAACATATACCAAATTTTAATAATCCACTTATGAATTGATGGGCAATTGGGTTGTTTTTCATGTCCTTGCAATAGTGAATTGTGCTGCCATAAACATTCGGGTGCAGATGTCTTTATTATAGAATGTCTTATGCTCTTTTGGGTAGATGCCTAATTATGCTATTGCTAGATTGAATGGTATTTCTATTTTTAGCTCTTTGAGGTATCTCTAAATTCTTTTCCACAAAGGTTGCACTAATTTGCAGTCCCACCAGCAGTGTAAGAGTGTTCCTGTCTCTCCACATCCTCGCCACCATTTGTTGTTTTGGGATTTTTTGATAGAGGCCAATCTCGCTGGAGTTAGGTGATATCACATTATGGTTTTGATTTTGCATTTCTCTAATGATCAGAGATGTTGAGCATTTTTTATATGTTTGCAGGCCATTATTCTGTATTCTTGGAAAAGTTTCTGTTCATTTCCATTGCCCATTTCTTGATGGGGTTGTTTGATTTTTTTCTTGTTAATTCTTTTGAGTTCTAGATAGACTCTTGTTATCAGACCTTTATCGGAAGTGTAGAAAGCAAATATTTTCTCCCATTCTGTAGGTTGTCTATTTGCTCGAATGATAGTTTTCTTGGCTGTGCAGAAGCTTTTTAATTTGATCAGATCCCATTTGTTTATTTGTATTGCTGCAGTGATTGCTTTGGGGGTCTTTTTCAAGAATTCTTTACCTAGGCTGATGTCTGAAAGTGTCTTCCCAACATCTTCTTCTAGGATTATTAAGGTTTCATGCCTTAGGTTTAAGTCTGTTATCTATCTTGAGTGGATTTTTGTGAGAGGTGAGAGGTAGAGATCCAGATTCATTTTTCTGCATGTAGCTATCCAGTTTTCCTAGCACCATTTATTGAAAAGATATTCTTTTTCTCAATGTATATTTTTGTCTGCTTTATCAAAGATTAGGCTACCATATGCAGATGGTTTCGTCTCTGGATTCTCAGTTCTGTTCCAAAGATCGATGTCTCCGTTCTTGTGCCAGTCCAGGCTGATTTAATTATTATTGCTTTATAGTACAGCTTGAAGTCAGGAAGACTGATGCCTCCCAGTTTGTTCTTTTTACTTAAAATTGCTTTGGCTATATGAGGTTTTTTATGGTTCCATACAAAGTGAAGAATTATTTTTTCTAGATCTGTAAAGAATTATGGTGGTACTTTGATGGGGATTATATTTATTCTGTAGATCACTTTAGGTAATATTGACATTTTAATGATATTGATTCTACCAATCCATGAACAAGGTAGATTTTTCCATCTGTTTCCATCTTCTACAATTTACTTTTTTAGCATTTCATAGTTCTCCTTGTATAAGTCATTCATATCTTTTGTTAAATATATTCCTAGAAATTTAATTTTCTTTGGGGATATAGTAAAAGGTATTGTGTTTTTGATTTGAGTTTCGGCTTAACTATTATTGGCATATATGAATGCCTCTGATTTGTGTATATTGATTTTATAACCTTAGACTTTACCGAATTCATTTATCAAATCTGGGAGTCTCTTGGACGAATCCATGGGGTTTTCTAGATATATTATATCATCTGTGAAGAGCAAGAGTTTGATCTCATCTTCCCCTACTTGAATGCCTTTAATGCCCCTCTCTTGCCTGATTGCTATAGCTTGGACTTGAAGCACTATGTTGAACAGAAGAGGAGATAGTGGGCATCCTTGTCTAGTTTCAGTTCAAAATGGGAATGGTTTCAATTTTTCCCCATTCAGTATGATATTGGCCATGAGTTTGTCATAAATGGACTTGATAATTTTAAGGTATGAGCCACCTATGCCTACTTTGTTAAGAGTTTTTATCATAAAGGTGTGTTGGACTTTGTCAAATTCTTTTTCTGCATCTATTGAGAGAATCATATGGTCTTTATTCTTGTTTTTATTCATGAGGAAAATAGCATTTATAGACTTATGTATGTTGAACCAGCCTTGCATCTCTGGCATGAAACCCACTTGGTCATGGTGCATTATTTTTTTGATGTGCTGTTGAATTCAGTTAGTTGGTATTTTATTGACGATTTTTGTATCTGTATTCATAAGCCATATTGGTCTGTAGTTTTCTAGTTTTCTTTTTCTGTAGTGTCCTTTTCTGGCCTAGTATCAAGGTGATACTGGCTTCATAGAGTGAGTTGGGGAGGATTCCCTCTTTCTCTATGTTACAGAATAATTTCTACAGAATGGGTACCAACTCCTCTTTGTAGCTTTGGTAAAATTCAGCTATGAATCCATCTGGTCCAGAGCTTTCTTTTGTTGGAAGGTTTTTTATTGCTGCTTCAATCTCATTGCTCCTTATTGCTCTGTTCAGGGGTTCTATTTCTTCCTTATTGAGTCTTGGGAGGTTGTGTGTTTCCAGAAATTTGTCCATTTTCTCTATGTTTTTGAGTTTATGTGCATAGAGATTTCCATAGTATTCAGAGATAACATTTTGTGTTTCTGTGGTATTAGTTGTAATATATCCTTTCTCATTTTGAATTGAGCTACTTTGAGTCCTTTCTCTTCTATTCCTGGTTAATCTAGCAAGAGGTCTATCAATCTTCTTTATATTTTCAAAGACCTAACTTTTTGTTGCATTGATCCTGTGTATTCTTTTTTGTTGTTTCCATTTTATTTAGTTCTGCTCTCACCTTAGTTATTTCTTTTCTTCTGCTGGCTTTGAGTGTAGCTTTCTATTCCTTTTATAGTTCCTTGAGATGTGTCATTAGATTGTTAATTTGTAATCCTTCTTTATTTTTGCTGTAGGCATTTCAAGCTATGAATTTCCCCTTAGTACTGTTTTTGCTGTTTCCCATATGTTTTGATAGCTTGTGTCCTCTTTGTCATTCAGTTTGAGGAGTCTTTTAATTTTCATCTTAATTTCATCTTTGATCCAATAATCATTCAGCAACAGGTTGTTTAATTTCTATGGCTGTATATAATTGGGTGTTTCTCTTGGAGTTTATTTCTAGTTTTGTTCCACTGTGGTCTGAGAAGATACATGGTATGATTTCAGTTTTTTAAAATTTGTTCAGCCATGTTTTCTGGCTTAAAATATGATCCATCTTGGAGAATGATCCAGGTGCTGATGAGTAGAATGTATATTCAGTAGCTTCTGGTAAAATGTTCTGCAAATGTATGTTGGGGTCCAATTGTTCTATAGTCCTATTTAAGTCCAGTGTTTCCTTATTTATTTTCTGCTTGGATGATCTGTCCAGTTTTGTCAGTGGGGCGTTGAAGTCCCTGGCAGTTACATTGCTGCTATTTTTCTTTCTACTTAGGTCTAGTAGTGTTTACTTTATGAATCTGGGCATTCCTGTGTTAGATGCATAAATATTTAGGATTGTTATGTCTTCTTGTTGTATTGCTCCCTCTACCATTATATAATGACCATCTTGGTCTTTCTTTACCAATATTGATTTAAAGTCAATTTTATTTTATATGAAAATGGCTATCCCTTCTTTCTTTTGGTTTCTGTTTGCATGGGATATTTTTTTCAATCCCTTGACCTTGAGTCTGTAAATGTCCTCATGGGTTATATGTGTTTCCTGGAGACAATAGATACTTTGTTCCTATTTTTTTTCCGTGCAGGCAGCTTATGTCTCTTGAGTGAGGAATTTAAACCATTTATGTTGATTGATAGAATTGATATGTGAGATGCTGTTCTGTTCATCCTGTTGGTTAGTACCATATTGCTTTGTTTTACCTCTTGTATTATTGCTTTATTTGAGCCCTGAGCTTTAGCTTTTGGGTGTTTTTACATTTGAGGATGACCATTGTGTTGCTCCACATATAATGCAGTTCTGAGTATCTCCTGCAGGGCAGGTTTGGTCTTCACAAATTCAGTGTTTGCTTATCTGGAAAAGTATTTCTTCTTTGTTTATGAAACTTAATTTTACAAAATACAAAATTCTAGTTTGTTCTATTTAAGAAGACTGAAGATGGGGGCCCCAATCCCTTCTGGCTTGTAAGGTCTCAGTTGAAAAGTCTTCAGTTAGCCTGATGGGTTTTCCTTTGCAAGTTTGCCTTATGGCTCACACGACTTCCTCTTTTGTGTTGACATTGGCCAGTCTGATGACTGTGTGTCTTGGTGATTTCCTCTTTGCGATGAATCTCCCAGGTGTTCGTTGAATTTCTTGTACCTGGATGTCTAAATCTCCAGCAAAGCCAGAGAAATTTTCCCCCATTATTCCCTCAAATAGGTTTTCCAGCCCTTTTGCATTTTCTTCTTCATTCTCTGAGATGCCTATGATTCTTATATTTGGGCGTTTTACATAATCCCACATTTCTCAGAGGCTTTGTTTGTTCCTCTTAATTCTCTGTTCAGTATTTTTCACTGACTGATTTAATTCAAAGTTGTTTTCAAGCTCTGAGATTTTTACTTCTGCGTGGTCTAGTCTATTCTTAAATTTTTCCATTGCGTTTTGTATTTCCTTGAACAAATTTTTCATTTCTAGAAGTTCTATATAGTTCCTCTTTAATATGTCAGTCTCATTAGTGAATTTTTTCATCCATTTCCTGAATTGATTTTTTTGATTTCTTTGAGTTGGTTTTTCATTTTTTTTTTGATTCTATCAAGCTTCCTTACAATCCATATTTGGAATTCTTTATGTGTCATTCTAGTATTTTCATTTTGGTTAGTATACAATGCTAAAGATCTGGTGTTCCCTTTTGGGGGAGACCTTTCATTCTGATTTTTCATACTCCAGAGTTCTTATGATGATTCCTTCTCATTTGGAACAGTTGTTGCTTCTTAATTTTGGATTTTTTTTTTGTTTTTTATATGGTGTCCTCCCCCCGCCTCCCCCATAAGGGTGTTGGTAGCATATGTTGGGTAAGAACCTTTGGCTTGGTTTGTTGGTTTTGATGGCAGTCTAGGTTCTGGATAGATGCCTTAGTTATGGATATCCTTAATGTGATGTTTTTCTCAGTTGCTAGTTGTTTGTATACTATAGCAATGGTGAGCTATGTGTGTGGTCAGACTCCCTGCATCTTTTTGATGAAAGAGTGTGGAGGCCATTAAAATCCTTTCTCTATCCCCAGCCCTGTCATCTTCTTAGCAGTGTGAATTGGAATGGCATGCTGAGTTTAATCACTGAGGCAGTAGGTGGCACTTGTGGGTGAGAAATGACCTCATCCTGTATGACTGAGTCAGTAAATGTTGAAAAGGGCTGTGCAAATGGCCCCCCTGTCAGTAGGTGGTGTTTTTTGGAAGGAACAGGCTGTAGTGTTGTTTGTGTGACTGGCTCTAGTCCCTCCGGAGGAGCACTTGAATGCTTCAGGTGGTGGGTGGGGTTTTTGGAACTTTCAGGTGTGTTCTTATTCTCTGCCTCAGTGGAGGTGGGTGGGGGAGTGAGACTGGGTGGGGCTGGGTTGGGTGGGCTTGCCTTAAGCTCCACAAAAGCTGGTAAGGTACTATTTCAGCAGGGTCCAAAGGTCTGCTCTTGGCTTATGGGGAAAGCCACCTGGAAGGGGCTGAAATGGCCTCTCCCAGCCAGAAAGTCTGCTGTGGAGATGGAGCCATCTGAGATTCGCAATCCGACTGTCCAGCTCTCACATTGCCCCCAGGCCTGTGTGTCTATCCTGCTAGTGTGTGTCTCTCTGAAACACCAATTGTCAGGGAGCAACCAAATTGGGCACCCTGGGTCCACTACAAGTCCACAAAAGAAGAGAGTGGGGATGGGCCCCACTCTCTGTGGATGCCTCAGTGTGGAGTATGCACTCACTGGAGAGAGCTGTTTACCTACTTCTCAGCACAAATTGCTCTCCCAACCAGAATAGGTGGGGGAGGGGCTACTGCTCACAGGCAGCCCTGGCCCCTGAATGAACAGCACCTGGTTGCTATGGCACCTGGGGCTGTGTTCTTCATTGCTGTAGTCTGCCCTTATCAAACAAGGCAGTTTTCTTGGGGAGGGGGGTGTGGATGCTGTCTCAGCTTGCTGTATCTGAGAACCTCACAGTATGCTACTATCAGATCTGTCCACGTGGGCTTCCTTACTGCCCAAGTCCAACTCACAGACCTCCCCAACATCCAGCAGTGTCCCCAGCAACCCACTTGAGTCCAGGGGTAATGGGGTCTGGCCTGCTTGTTTGACCTGCTGGTGTGCCACTCTGCAAAACACTTTCAGGCAGGGAGTTCCTGAATAGGTCACCCAGATCCACTGCAGGCCTCCCAAGGGGAAAGGCATGGTTCCCAGTTTCCATGGAAGCCTCAGCCTATTGCACACTCCTGCTCTGGTGGGTTGGGGCGTGGCCACTTGCCAAATTCTCAACCTAAACTGCTTTCCCTGTTGTAGTGGGTAGGGGAGGTTCAGGGAAGGAAGCACCTGGCATCTCGTTACACTCTCCCTGGAGGGGAGCCCTGCACGGAGTGTCCAAGCTCCAGGATCATGTAAGTCCTCCCCCTATACTGTGTTTGCTGCTATGTCTGGGCTTGTGGGGTGGAAAAAGCCTCCAAACTTGGTAGCCTGCTGGCTGCTGAATGACTGTGGAAGAGTGAAGGGATCCTCTGTACCCTTTCACTGGGCTTGGAGCTTCTCTGGGTTTGATCCTTGCTGATATATATTTTTTTCCTTTATCTTCTACCTTCTCTGCTTCACAATTTTCCTCCATGAGATCTTTGGCAAGCTCTGGCACCTCTATGATGCATACCCACTCTATGTCTCTTTTCTCTCTGTCAGAATTTCTATCTTCTCTCCAGGATAGTCTGACAAATGATGTCTCTAGTCGGCCATCTTGTCCCCTCCCCCCTCTTTTACTTTCTAATACAAAAAATATTGGTAAATATATCCCACACAAACAAAAGTTTTTTGGGAGTCCTTACTAGTTTTTAAAAGCTTACAGGATTCTGTGATAAAAATGTTTGAGGATTACTTTTGTAGGGCATAGATAAAAGGGTTCAGAGATTGTGTATGGGTAGGAGATGGAATCATAGGAGATGTGCACAGTCCTACAGTAACGAATGTTCAGAGAATTGAGGATAAACCAAGAGACCTGGGTTGGTGACTGATACAAACAGAAGTGAAGGGTAGGATGGGATTCAAGTTAATGATCTTGCAATAAAAAACAGTGGAAAGGTTAGGAAGTTAAGTAGGAGGAGGGGTGTGGGAAATTTCTAGCAGCATGGGAATTCTGGGTTCTCTCTTGACCCCTGTAGATATAGGAATGGAGGACTATGGAAGGGAAGAATAGAACTGGGGTGATATCCTACATTATCATGGTTCTTAATGTTTATTAAATAAACAAAAGTGAAACAACTTTCAAAGGGCTTTCTTCAGAAATGAGCACATTTAATGTGTTTAAGTTTTGGGGATGCAGAGTTGACGAAGTTTTTGCTCTTTCAGGTGGTACATGAGCTTTCCTAGGAAACCAGTGAACATATTGGCATGTCTGAACTAATGAATCTCAGATTGTTGGGGAGAACTGAGAACCCTGTACGGTGTACCAAATATTAGTGAATTTTCCAGACATGTTTCAGCTATCTAGACTTCATGTAAAAACTGAGTGATGGGGAACCCTTAGAATGAAGAACAGCATTTACTGACACTGAAAATCCTAAGACTTCTGGATTCAGAATCCACAATTTCCACCTTGAGCTTGATATTGTACCACTTTTATTATAGAGTACATCATCCTTGCTCCTTGGGTGACAAGCATGACCTATTTTACATTTAAACTTCAAAATATAGGCTACTTCTTGGAAGAAAACTTGTTGATTATTTGCCAGTAGAAAAAAAATGATGGCTTAAACTCCCGCCACCTGTCAAGCTGTCAGTAATTATTTAATGCCACCATGTACAGAGAATGATCCATGCCAAATTGCTCTGAATGAATTAGACAAAGACAGAAACTACATTTGCCAAGTTTCCAGAGTAGTCACATTACAGATATAATTAATATTATATAATAAATTATATATATATTTGAAGCAGGGATGTGGGTACAACCACTACTAAAACCAAACCAAAGATATATTTGAATCAACCTTGAGCAATAGTATTTATTCTAAAACCATTTGGGAAATGAGGGATAAATATCTTACTGTGAGGAGAGGGAAAGGAGTTGCTAGAGGATCTAACATTTATGAATTCCTCCTCTATTTCAGACCCTCTGTAACTTAGTTCATTTTATCCTTCAACAATTTCTGAAGTATTTTTGACTGAGTAAATTGCCCAATATTAAAGATCTAGAAGGTTTCACAACTGAGATTCAAACCCAAATATCTTTGTCTTTGAAAACCAGTCTTTTCATTTCTTGGAAACTCCCACTCAGGTCCTATAGCAAGCATGCTCATTAACTGTAGGGTAATATGAGAGGAACACACATTGCTGCAATTATTGTTTCTATTTTATATCACCTAGTTTATAAAAAAAAGTCTTAGTCTCCATTTTTATTGTTCCTTGAAATAACTGAGAAGTAAACAAGGAAGTATTCTTTAGGAAAGTAAACACAGTTTTGGAGTATTTTAGAGTTAGATCCTATAAAGCAGCAATATATTATAACTCTTACTTTTTTGTCTGTTGAGCAAATCTTTTACCCAGATGTAGTATTGGGTCAGAAGACCTAATTTTTGCTGCCTAAAAATAGATGAAATAATATAAAGTCTCTATGTTTCACATGTCTAACTGTTAAGCAGGGATATACACCATCACTCTCAAAACAGTCCTCCACAGGATACATAGCTCCATGGTGTGGCTTCAAAGAAAAGATTCTTCTACAAGGGCTTTGAGTTCTGTGGAAGAAGACACATAAATGTAACCTTTCATAGTTAGTTTGATAATAGTTGCCGTGATTATCATTTTTGAATAAGTCATTCTGAGTGTGGGTCAAAGTTCTTGACCACTTACCTAATTTGCTGTTATTATTTCAGCAGCCTTCTCTCTCGTCTCTTAATTACCCAATCCACCAGGCATGGTGGTGCATGCCTGTAGTCCCAGCTACTCAGGAGGCTGAGGCAAGAGGATCGCCTGAGCCCAGGAGTTTGAGTCCAGTCTGGGCAACACAGTGGGATCTCCCCACTACTTCACCCCATCTCAAAAAAAATATTACCCAGCCCACTTTGAACTTATTTACTATCCTGTCTTCTTTTGCCCTTGTAAAGTTCCCACAATGCCCTTAATCAGGTTTTCCAGTTTGAAATTAAATACTGTGCCCTACTTACCATAAGTTAGATAACTTCTTTCCATTTCCTTTTCTGAATACTGGTAATAAAAATACTATCACCTACAGTTGTCAGAAATAAATGTGGTAATACATGTAAAGCCATTAGCTCAATGCCTGAATCAATAAGTTCTAGCAATTGTTATTATTATTAATACTGGATTATATTATAAAACAAGCTTAATTTTAAGCTATTTAAAGTTTTATTTTGCCAAAATGCTTATTTAAAAAAAATAAAGAATTTGAAAGAATTTAAAAAAAGAATTTGAAAGAATTAAAAAAAAGAATTTGAAAGGCTTACCATTAAGGCCATATTAAAAATGAGGTTTCAATAATAAGAATAAAAATCAAAAGTCTGGCAAAGTGAACTGTCTCACAAAGGTAATAAATTCAGGCCATAGCTGACTCTCTCCATAGGTAGTTGAATCTGTTTTCCGTCAGAGTAATGCTGGGAATGATTGTTTGGGGGAACTTAACAATGATATAAGTATATTCTCCTTTCCTCTGTTACATTCTTTCTTCTATTCTAATTTCTACGCTGCTCTCCTCTCCCTTGACTCTCATCACTTTTACTCAGTCTAAACCTTTCCTCTTGGCACTCTGAACACCCGTTTTATGGTATCTTCAATCTCTTCACAGAATGTTCCTTCTATTACCCTGCCTTAACTAAATCCTCCAAACATATCGTCTTTCTTACAGTTCTTCCCAGTGGATGTAATATATCTCTAACTACCTACTCATTCAAGGTTGGGTGTTGGGATTGGCTTTCTCAGTAGAGATTCTGATCTTCACTGCTGTGTGTTTGTGTACTCTTGTGCCTATTCCTCTGGAATTCATGTCATCTAGTTGCCTCACATGATAGTTTTCTTGTTGCCATCCTTCTTGGACTCATTGTTCATGCTATCATCATTGAACATTTGATACCTGACTCACGAAATTATTTTCTACCTTCTCATAATGGTGGGTTAACAAGGAAGGCCTATACAACAAATAGATCTCTTCCTATCTTAACCTCCTTTATTTGAATGACTTCCACTAACATCCCACTCAGCCACCTACTCTCATGAAAATATCCTGTCACCACTTAGAAATCTTTCTCCTCTGAAATCTTAAAAAGTTTTCTCATCTTTTAACCACATTCTATGATTTTTTTTCAGTTCTCTGCCTCCGTTTTACCTTCTCCCTTTTTCTTCAACCTCGTTGAGATTTTTGGTTCCTTGACCCCTCTAGTTTATTTTTGTCAGTTTATTTATAATAGAATACCTTATCCATAGACCATCACTTTCTCTGCTCTCTTGCCAATATTCTTAATCATCTAGTTCCATTGTTGTTCCATTGTATTCACCAAGAAGAAATGCACAAACTAAATAAGTAAAAGCCCAACAACCTTCTCTGTATGTCATCAGAGTTTTAAATATGGATGCCTGTATACCCCTAAATTTCAGTCCCTTAGGTTGGTACCATTACTAATTTATAATTCTCATCCTTAGCTGGGTGTCAACATTGATTCTTTCCTATTTATTTCAGTATCTGTGTACATCTCTACTCTGCTACCCCACCATCTCTTCAGTCATTTCATATACAACTCTGCCTACTACTGTCCATCTCACAAGAGAAAATGAAACCAATTTCTTCAGCTTCTGTAACTAAGTTGCATGAAAATTTTTGGCCTGTCTTGAAGGAAGGTGTACCTTTTTGTAGCTAAAATTAAGCCTTTTAGTGATCCCTTCTTAAGAATGACATTGTCTAATTTTTGTCTACCCTCCTGTAGCCTATTCTAGAAACTAAACAAAATCCCCAAACCCTTTATTGACAATTTTTTTCCTTTCAGTCACTATACTATCTCTTTTCTTCCTTTCATAGCCAAACTTTGTGATAGTGCTATTTCTATCTAATCACCTTACTCCCTTATATCCCATTAACTCTTCAACCCATCAAGACACTTAAATTTGTTATTCCTAGAGTTGGTTCTGAGCTTCTAGGCAATAGAGACAGGACGGTGGAAATAGGACTTACACTTTTTTCTATGACTGATCAAATGAAATTCCTGTTCATCATGGAAGGAAAAGATTCTGTCTTTATATTTCAAAAGGAAGTTATTGATTTGAAACTTTATAATAGAGACATTGACCAATATAGGCATTATTTTACAGGTTATAAACAAATAGTCTGCATTTGTATCTATTGTTTCAACTAGCATCTGGGCAACACTGAATGTAATATTGACCTCTTATGATGAGGGCCTTCAAAACAAGTTTGTGCTATTGAAAGAAAGGCTATATGTTGCTACCATTATCAGATGTGCAGGTGGGAAATTTTTATTTAGAAAACTGACAAGTCTAATATATAATCTCCCCCTACTTTCAGTGAAGAATCAGAGTACTAGTAGAAAGAAATTTCCTCAAAAAATGAGAAAATTTGAATTTGTAGAAGTTAATGAGAATGTGGAGAACATACTGGAAAAAAATTAAGGGCAGGGGTTATCAGTTACCCAAAGCTTAATTCCTAATAACAATTGTTCATTTGTGTGTGTGTGTGTGTGTGTGTGTGTGTGTGTGTGAGTAAAAGTAAAATAAGAGCTTATTTAAGAAGTAGCTTCAGTATTTATATTTTTTCAAATTATGAATAGTACATGATTCCTTATATTCAAAAGCTTGAAGTAATAAATATTGAATTTGTAGATAGAAGTGGCAAAATGTCAAGGAGACAATGTTGGCTGGGGCTGGCTATGACCTTGATGAGGAATATATTTTAGGTAAATGTACAGAAAGTAAAGACAGGCACCAGGATGCCAGCTGATTAAGATCTCATAAGAAATAACTGTCAGAACACTGGAATACTCAGTATCCGCTAAGTGCTTTCTCACTTGTGGTCAATTCAGTACATAACCCAAAGTTTGCTTCACTAAGCAAGAAACAAAGCTAATGTCATGAAAAGTCCTTCAATTAAAATATATAAACAAACCATCCTATTTGAAGAGTTGCTTTACCACTGGGACCAGGGTATTTGAAGTCCCTTGTCAAACACTTTCTTTGATAGAGTTGTGTACCCATTGTTGAAGTTTCATATCTACTCATTTTTATTTGTGCTTCATTGTGATGTTCTGTAAATACTCACTTTCTCTTTGCATCTCTTGGTACCATAGTCTATGTTGTGGTTTTGGCACACTGACATATTCCTGATTTGCCTGGGGCAGTGGTTCTCAATGCTGGCTGCACATAGAATCACCTGGGGAGCTTTTGAATATATTGATTTAATCAATTAAATCAAAAGCCCCGGGATTGGGGCTCAGGCATTGGCAGATTTCAAAAATTCTCCAGGTGTTTCTAATGTGTAGCTAGGGTTAGAACCACTGGGCTAGAGCCTTGGAAAAGGCTATTTACTTAACCTTTTTAATCTGTTTTTTCCCCGCTTGGGGTTGACTATGTTATGACAGGTTACACCTCTATGTAGTACCTTTACTTGTTTATTTTCACAAGGCAGTCTATTTCTGTATTTACAAGTTCTTGGGGATATCTCTTTGTAGCTTCAAAGAACAGTCAATAATAAACAAACGCTAAATGATTCCATTATTCCAAGTTAGGGCTTTTTATTGCTCTTTCTGAATATTTGAATGTGCCGTGTTTTTTATTTTGGCATATTATGTGGGTACAAATGTTTAGGTTACATATATTGCCCTTGCTTCCCCCCCACCCCCCGAGTCAGAGCTTCAAGTGTGTCCATCCCCCAGATGGTGTGTATCGCGTATGTGCAGTGTTTTTAAATCCTGACTTTACTTTGTAATCACCTGGGGAGTTTTTAAAAAAATATTGATACCCTGAAGGGGTCTTATCCCTAGAAACTCTAATGAGATTAGTCTGGGGTGCAGCCTAGACACTGGGATTTTTTTTTTAAAAAAAAGCTCCTCAGGTGATACTATAATATGATCTTAGCAGATAACTCTTGTAAATATTTTTAAGATAGATAAACTACACATTCGGTAAATAATATGCTAATCCATGGTCAAGCTAAAGCAGCCAGTCAACCTTGCTCCAGGGAATTGCTTGGAATCAGGGAGCTTTTAAAATATACAGATGCCTATAGCCTATCCCTAGCAATTATGATGTAATAAGTCTGGAATAGCCTGTGTTTCAGGACTCCTAAAGGCTTCCCTGGTGATTCTGATATGCAGCAAAATTTGAGAACCACGGTTTAGCCTGGCCTGCAAAACTCATATCTGTTTAGTGCATTTTGATGGTTTAACTCATATTAAGGGTGTGTTTAAGGGCACATGCCTGTGAATTTTATCAAATAGAACCTTCAATGACTTAATAAATTGATAGTATATTCTTGCTTTCTTTCCCTCATATATATTACTGAATTAAAATGTCTGTATTCCTGAATTAAATGTGAAAATTGAATATGGTACAAAACCCTACAGTTCATTACTATGAGTCACTTACTGTTCAAACCTCTGCTACTAAATTTGGATTTCTTTGGTCTGATTACTTTTGTCTTGTGTTGAATGGAAGTTTTTTAGAGGGCTTGCCCAATCTCATTAAATTGCTTTGTTACCCATTTAACACACTCATGTCTTTCCAGAGTTCAATTTGACTTATGTGTGTAGCTGCCCATTAAATTCCCACTAATGTTGCCTCTCAGCACCCAGTGGACTCTCGGGGGTACAGGTGAACTCAGGTTTAATATTAGGCCTCATTTTCACCTCTCTCTTTGAGAAGAAAAAGTACCATTACACCATTGTTAAGCAGGCCTTCCAGGGACTGTGTTTCTTACTTAAAAACAGGTCTCTTTTGACAGGAAAACCCAGGTGTTTAGTGACAATAAAGTAGAGGCGAGGATATTGATTTTTTTGGAACCAACATACGGTTAGTTTTTATTACAGTTCAACAAAATTGCCAATATCCTTCTTAAAGAAAGCATTTTAATAAAATTGACATCCTTGGCAGAGAAACACAGCGATTCTTTCATTTGCAAACAGTTGCCACTGGGGGTCACCATTACAATTGCTAAGCTTTGCCTGCAGTTTTGGAGCCATGGCTGCAACTTGCCTAAAATGAGAGGGAAGATGGGGGAAGGACTGATGTCTTTAGAGCAGCTTCTTTTCCTTAGCGTTTCAGGGAGGCATTGTTCTGATATGAAGATAAATACTTGTGTTTTGTGAGTAGGATACTCACCTGTGGTAAGAAGGGATTCAATAGATTGCCTTGTCTGTCCAATAGATAAAACAATTCTTCATGGTTATAGCTTATCTCTGAGGTCTGTGCCGTCCCTCAGAGAGGGTGATCAATATGCACTTCTATGCCTTTCTGAATTTTTCAAAAATTTAACTAGGATTTGTCTGCAGCATGTTTTTAAATCACTCAGCCTTGTTTTCTTTGTTTTATGAGTATCAACCCTTACTGTCTTATGTTATTAGTCAATCCATTGTTTCTGCCTAGAAAATACCTTCAGCCGTTTGCTTCTTACATGTTAAATCACTGCCACTGCCATTACATAAGGGAAATCTAATAAATAAATGCAAAGCCAGTGAACATCCCCTACAGTGTGAGTCATCAGAGGACAAACAGGGCTTTTAGACCATGTGAAGATATGTATGTATAAATTCTGCAATCCAGACACTCAGGGTAAGCGGCCCAGGCAGGAGAGGGGGCGATGACAGCAGATGGCACTCCTGACTGTGCCTTAAACAGGCTATCTTAACTATAGGGTGTACCCCACTTATGTTCAACTTCTCCCAAGTAAACTGCCCCTTTCCATATAACTCTCCTGACCTTCATTGTTCATTCAGTACATTTAATCAACATGTACCAAACATTCCCATGGTAGGAACCATGGCTAAAACAATACATAAAACAGCATTTCTGCTCTCAAGGCAACAATTCCTAGTTGTGACCTATGCACACAGGGCCTTCTGCTCAGATCTCCCCCACTCCCTACCCCGTCACTGTCCTACAATTCTTAATAATTGTAAAACAAAGGGCCTTGCATTTTTGTTTTGTTTTGGGCTTTGAACATTATGTAGCTGGTCCTGACTGCCCTGAAGGGGTTCACTCTATAGGAGGGAAGCAAAAAAAAAAAGAAGTGTAATTGGTAATACAATACCAAGATTTGAGATGTGGTCCATTAGCTATATGGACAAAATATTATAGAAAGAGTATTATTCTGTCTGCAAGGAAGTGGAGAGAATTTAGGAAGATTTTATTCATGATTCAAATATCACTGAGTACTTACTATGTGCAAGTCACTGTGTTAAATGATTTGGAGGATTCAAATATGAATTGGCCACGGATTCTGCTATCCATCTCAAGTTAACTCAGTGTCTAAAAAACATAAGTAGGGTAGAACGAGTTTGATATGATTAGGTAAGACATGCAACTGGTAAGGAATGTTTGTGTGAATGATCTATTTTTCCTACTTTCTTGCTCTATTTTTTTCTAATCTATCTCATGCAGGTCTGTTAGAGCAATCTTTCTAACATACTCCTTTGAAAACCCACCTTATTCAAAAATACTCATGAGATTCTCATTGCTTCTTAAAGATAAATTCTAGACCTCTTAGCATGGCATTCAAGATACCCTGCAATATGGCTCCAGCCTTCATTTTTAACCTTTATTTAATGCTTTATTATTCTCCTATGTGATTCCTTTAACTTTGACCAAATAAGGCCATCTGAAATCCTAATGTTTTAGTTATCTATTGCTGTATAACGGATTATCCCCAAATTTGGCAGCTTTAAACAATAAACATTTATTATCTCACAGTTTCTGTGGGTTAGGAATCTGGCAGCAGCTTAGCTGGGTGGTTCTATACTTGAGTTGGCAAAAGTAAAATAAGCTGGAGAGAGAAGCTGACAATATACAGAGAAGCAGAAACAGAGCAAATCTCATGCATAAATGGGTAGCATATCTAGAGAAAGGAGCAAAAATGCTACCAAATTCTCAGACATCTTGTTTGTGTTGAATCATTCTACTTGGTAAAAAATTCTGCCCTACTTAAATGCTTGCAGAAGGCAAGGGGATCTTTGAATGGGCTATGGAGAAATGAGGGTTATGGAATTATTTTTTCACTTACCATTGAAATATTTGGATTTTTGTAGTTGTTGCTAGTTTAATACTGTTCTGGCTCTTACTAACGTTTGTATATGAAGTGTCTTCATCATGGTTAAATATATCATTTAGTTCAGGATTTGAGCAAGAAGAAAAGTACAAAGAAGAGAGGGAGAACAGTGCTGCCTTCCTACACGGAGGGGCCTTTGGGATTATGGGCTCTCTGTCCTTGATCTTGGATGTCTGTCTCTCTCTACTTATATTTTATGGTTGTTCTAGGACCTGGGACAAGCTTGTCACCATGAAACTGGAAGTAAAGGTACATTTTCTAAGGAGGAGTCGGCTTTCAAATAATGGTCTGAAACTTGCCGTGTTGTGTGACAAATCTCCTGTGGCCCTACCCCAGTTAGAACTCCTCTGGAAATGAAATTACTTTGATGTGGACTAGGATGATGGAATTGCAAGGTTGGAAGGAATCTGAAAGGGAATTGTGTAACCTGTGCCTGAATTCCCTTTAAAAAACAGGCTCTGTCATGTAGATAAGTCTACAGTTATACAAGATGGTCAGTGACAGGAAAGTTTTTACTGTACAGAAATTGTGGAATATATTGACCTGATTTCTATCTTCCCATAGCTTCTTCACATTGGTTTTTTTGAGGTCATAATGAAAAAAGTAAATCTCTCACCAAACAGTTTTTTTTGTGTCATTTCTTTTTTATTTCAGCATATTATGGGGTTACAAATGTTAAGGTTATGTATATTGCCCTTCTCCCCTCCCCTCTCAAGTCAGAGCTTCAAGCATGACCATCCCCCAGATGGTGCGCATTGCACTCCTTATGTATGTATATACCCATCATATACAGTTTTTTTTAAATTTCAGAATACTATGGGGTTACAAACATTTTCGTTACATTTAGTGCCTTTGCCTCACCTAAGCCACAGCTCCAAGCTTGCTCTTCTCACATACAGTGTGCACTGCATCCATTAGTTGTGAGTTTCTTACAAAACAGTTTTTAAAATTTTTCATACAGTATAATTCTTAAACATAAGTCAGTCAATGTATCTGTGCTCTCTTGATGACACAAAGCTTTTAATTTTAAAACCTAACTTTGCATAAGCTGTGACTCTACTGTGTGCAACTTACATTACTCTGTTTCTATCCTGGACCCCTGTCTAGTTTAAACATGGCATCTAGAGTTAACTTTAAAAATCGGAAGTCAGATCATGTCATTCCTGTGCTAAAATCCTGTTAATGGCTCTGCATGTTATACGGAGTGCCGTACAAAGTCCTCGTAATGGCCCACGAGTCCCTTCATGATTGTCCCCTATTACCTATGTCTTTTCTACTGCTGGCTCTACTCTATCCACACTGATATCCTTGCTTTTTCTAGAACATGCTTCCACATCAGGGTCTTGACTCCAGCATTCTTCTCCCAGATATTTGTTTGGATTACCCTCTCACTTTCAGATATTTTTTCAGATCTCACCCTTTAAATGATTCCCACTCTTTATATCCTATTTAACATTGCAAACTGCACCACTCTCTTCCTATACTTTAGATCACTTTGCCATTTCCCTTCCATAGTCCAATCCCTTTTAATGCTTTACTACTATTTGATTTACTTATCCATTATGTCTGTTGTTTATTGCCCACTGCCCCAAGTATGCGAGCTCATGAGGTCAAGAGTCTGCCTGTTTTTTGTTTTTTTTTTCTTTTTACTAATGCCTCCCAAGTACCTAGAATTGTGCCTGGTAGGCACAGTACATACTCAATAAACATTGAGTGAATTGAACTTAGAATTTTCCAATCCTCTCCAGCCCTTTTTTAAATGGATATTGAGCTTTCCATTCTGTAGGTTTAGGATTTGATTTTTCCTTTCTTCTTGAAAATCATAAGTGTATCTTCAGGGGGCATTTTGACTTTTCTTCTTGTTTCTCAAGGAATAATAATAATTGGGGGTTGTTATATGTTCATATCTACAAACTATTTATGGTTGAAACTATTATGTTCCAATGTCCTCGTTGTGTCATTGACTTTGGAAATGCCAGACTCCATGAGGGTTTGAATTCCAGTATCACTACTTACTAACTGTGACAGTAGGCAAGTCACTCATTTTATTTGAGCTTGAGTTTCCTCATCTATAATAAGAGGAATTAAAATCTACCTCATAGGGTTTTGTAAAGTCTAAATGAGATGATGTATATAAATCTTTTAACATGGTTCCTGGACTAGTGTTTTAAAATTTAAGGTGTACAATGAAATCAACTGAGAATCTTGTTAAAATGCAGATTCTGTTACAACAGGTCTGGGGTAGGGCCTGAGATTTTCTGTTTCTAAAAACCTTCCAGGTGATGGTGTTCCAAGCTAATGTTGTCAGTCCATGGACTACACTCAGAATAGCAAGGTCTTAGAATGAAAGAGATGCTCAATAAATGTTTGTTCCCTTTATTATTATTCTTTCTCACCCCCCCTTATACTGTATCCAATTATTTTGGGCCTGGAGACACAAGCTCCTTTAAAGTGGCTCTCATTTCTTTACTTATCTTGAGCTTCAATTCCCCATTATTTATTTAATCATTATGGGTACATAATAGTTGTATATCTTTATAGGATACATATGATGTTTCAATATAAGCAAACAATATGAATTAAACAAATCAGGGAAATTGGGGTATCCGTCACCTCAAGCATTAGTTGTTTCTTTTGTTAGGAACATTCCAATTCGACTCTTTTAGTTATTTTAAAGTATATCTTTATTGTTGATTATAGTCACTTCTTGTACTATCAAATATTGTTCATTCTATTTAACTATTACTATATTTTTGCAATCATTAGCCATCCTCATTTTATCCTCCCTCCCCACTACCCTTCTCAGCTTCTGGTAACTGTCATTCTACTCTCTGTCTCCATGAGATCAATTGTTTTTAATATTTAGCTCCCACATATAAGTGAGAATATGCAATATTTGTCTTTCTGTGTTTGGCTTATTTCACTTAACATAACTTTCTCCAGTTCTACCCATGTTGTTACAAATGGCAAGATTTCATTCTTTTTCGTAGCTATATAATATTCCATTGTGTATATGTGACATAATTTCTTTATCCATTCATCTGTTGATGGACACTTAGGTTGATTCCAAATCTTGGCTATTGTGAATAGTGCTGCAATAAACATGGGAGTGCAGACATGTTTTCAATATACTGAATTCCCCTTCTTTGTATATACACCCAGTGGGATTGCTGGGTCACAAGGTAGTTCTATTTTAAGTTATTTGAGGAACTATACTGTTTCCATAGTATTTGCACTAATTTACATTCCCACCAACAGTGGGCAAAGGTTCCCCTTTCTTCACATCCTCACCAGCATTCATTATTGCCTGTTTTTTTGTTATTAAAGCCACTTTAACTGGGATGAGGTGATATCTTACTGTGGTTTTGATTTGCATTTCTCTGATGACTAATGATATTGAACATTTTTTTCATATACCTGTTGGCCATTTGTATGTCTTTTTAGAAATGTTTATTCAGATCCTTTGCCCATTTTTCAATTGGATTATTTGATTTTTTCCTATTGAATTGTTGGAGCTCCTTATATATTATAGTTATTAATGCCTTGCCAGACAGGTAGTTTGTAATCTCCCCTTCTGTGTGTTGTCTCTTCCCTTTGTTGATTGTTTCTTTTGCTGTGCAGAAGCTTTTTAGCTTGATGTGGTCCCATGTGTCCAATTTTGCTTTGGTTGCCTATGCTTGGGGGTATTACTCAAGAAGTCCTTGCCCAGATCAATGTCTTGAAGCATTTCCCCAATATTTTCTTTTAATAGTCTCGTAGTTTCAGGTCTTAGATTTAAGTGTTTAATCAATTTTATTTGATTTTTTGTGTATGATGAGAGATAACAGTCTAGTTTCATTCTTCTGCATATGGATATCCAGTTTCCCTGGCACTATTTATCGAAGAGACTGCCCTTTCCTTACTATATGTTCTTGGCACCTGTGTCAAAGATAAGTTCACTATAGATGTGTGGATTTATTTCTGGGTTCTCTATTCTTTTCCATTGGTCTGTGTGTCTCAATTCCCTCTTTATGGAATTTGCTGTACAGTTTCCAGTTTGATTATTTTCATTGATGGAAAAGTTGGAAGTAACATAAGAATTGAGAAGTTTTCGTTTCTCATTCTCATTTCAAGTCTGTTCTAAAGAGTTAGCTTTTCTTTTCCTTGTCATTTTTTCTCATGCCTCAGTCTTTGTAGACTTGATCTGCTGATCCTGATTTTCACCAGTCTATTCCATTTCTGGTGATTCTCTATGGCTGCATGTTTCCTGTTCAGCTTTAAGCGTATGAATCTTTAAAATCTGATTTAATCAGGGATGACCTTTTGCCATATTAAACAGCATATCTCCTTATATATGTGGGAGCTAAATGATGGGTATGCATGGTCATACAGAGTGATATAATGGGCATTAGAGACTCAGAAGTGGGTGGGAGGGGAGTGAGGGATGAAAAATTACCTATTACGTACAATGTGCACTATTTGGGTGATGGGTACAATAAAAGCCCTGACTTTACCATTATATAATTCATCCATGTAATGAAAAAAATTGTACCACCTAAATCAATTGAAATTAATATATTAATTAAAAAACAGAAAAGAAAATTTAAGAGAAATCACTAATAGGCATAGAATTCTGATTTAAGAGTTTATTAATTACAAAGTTTACCAGTCTTCTTATACACAAACATCCCCCCCCCCACATACACACTCTCTCTCATGAAAGAAAGAAAAGGAAAAGTGTTCCAGTAAAAAGAAAAGTGAGAATGATTATAGTTTCTGTGGAATATCCCAGGAAATTTTCTTTCCTTGGGTAGTTTACACAAAATCAGAGATATTGCCAAGTTACCTTTGCATGTAAAGGTACTCTGAGCTGCATTAGCATATCTATTAGTATGTGGTTTTGAAGATCTGAAATTCAAATCACTATTATAATAAATTCAATTCTATTTCACAAACATTTATAGAACTCCTGCTCTGTGCCAATCACTGTGTAGTAGCTAGCATTACAAAGATGCACATGAATTGAGGTCCTCACTATTTAACCGAGGAGATAGACACGTAAAGTATACAAGTATAGTGTAGTATAATAGGTGCACAAGGTATAGAGATAGCAGATGGGGATCAGGTAGGGTATAGGCTTAAGTGAGAAGGGGGAGATGGTCAAGGAAATCTCTACAAAGGAGGCCTCATTTTTTATTTGTGAAGAATGAGGGTGAAGCCTTATTTCCATTAGATGGCATTATAGCCGAAGAGACCAAGAAAGCTAAACTTCTACCTTCATTTATAATTGGATGATAATTCCTCTGTGTGGTTCCTAAGTAAACTATGTTCAGGAGAACATATCATGAAGACTATCAAAGTATCACATTTTTCTTCCTTGGATAAGTTTGCTACAGAAAATCTGGCCTCCATAAGTGGTACAGGAGCGTGTGTCTCTTATTTCTCTCTTAATCCTCAGATCTTCAGGCCATCTAAATGTATGAGATCTCTTGATTGCTTGAATGCTCCTGTGGAAGAAGAGAGAGCCTTAGTTTCTACAAACATGGTAGAAGGAGGTGATAGGGAGAATAAGGTGGCCTTGTATTGTTTCCTGTTTCAGAGTGCCAGAGAAAGATGGGAGAGAGGAAGAGGCCTGGTATCAGATGTTCATTATTTAGCCTTTTGGAAGAAGGAAGTAGAAAAGGAGGTTGCATTTAGATAACTGACCTCTTACCTGCAATAGATTGTAAAGTTGTTCACGACAATGACTTTGCCACTCATTGCATCAAGAGGCAGATTGTATTTCTCTATCCCTTGGATTTGGGTTGGCCTTGTGACTTGCTTTGACTGATAGAATGTGGCAGAAGTGTGTTGTATAAGCTTTGGCGCCAAGGCCTCAAGAGACTTTGTATCTTCTGTGTCCCCCTTCTTCGAGCCCTGGGATGGCCATGTGAAGAAGTCAGGCTAGCCTCCTTGTGTATGACAGGCCACTTGGAGGAGAGAGAGACCCAGCTGACTGTCAGCGTGAGCTGTCAAACTTGTGAGTGACGCCATTATGGACCACTCAGTCCCCACCAAGCAGCAAGACTCAGCCCAGCCTAGTCCACACAGAATTGGTGACCCAGTGAATTATGATTGGTATTTAAGTCACTGTGTTTGGGGGTGGTTTTTTTATAGCAATAGATAACTGATGCAGACACCTAAAAATAGTGGGCTAATTAGTGGGTTGGAATCTTACCAATCAGATTTGAAGCTCCTTTTCTTGCAAAGGCTCTAGAACGAGGATTGGAAGAAGGGGCTAAAGAAGGGGAAAAATGGTCCTCTGTGTGGTTACTAGGAGGCTTGTCATCTAAGCAACTTTCTAAGAGTACCTTGCAGCTACATAGGTCTTCTGAAATTCTTCTTTGGCAAATTGAAGACTTTAATCACAAAAAACAACTCAAATCCTTTAATAGCCTTTTTCCCACCTTAGATTTGACAGTACTAAAGGCCAAAGATGTTTGCAAAGTGTTTGCTTATAGGGCTATTTTTTTACTTGACCATTCTCTGTTTAAATCCCAGTTTTCTGTCTTTATTTATTTATTTATTTTTTACCTCTTTCACAAATTTGATATTTCCTGTGTTCCCTGATTTCCAACTAGCCATTTTAGCAAAATAAACGGCTTTTCTCATTTGTTTCTGATTGCCACCTGGGGCTTAGACTTGATAACACTTAGTTCCACAGTGGGTTACCTCCAGACTCAATTCTGGGTTCTGGCAAACCACAATGTGGGATACCATGTCCCCATCCCAGGTAAAGGAGATCAGATACTGTGACTTACGATTATCTTCTTTCCTTAGGAGTCTGTTGCATTGCTATTAAAATTGCATGGTTATTTTAGATTGCTGGGATAACATAAACCTTAACCTTGGTTAAGTCTTATTAGATATAGAAAGAAGGTGTAAAATTAGTAAATAAAGCTTTCTAAATATTGCTTACTTTGAGGAAATGTATGTTAAGATATGGGGCAAGTCTCATTCCTATTTCAAGGTCTTTGAACTTAATCATTTTCTTATTTTCCAGTTCTTTACTTGGTTATTGAACTTCAATCATATATTTATTCAAATGTCACCTCCACAATGAACACTGCCTTGATCACCTGACTGCCCTGTTAATCTCTGGCCTCTTAAGCAGATTAGTTTTTTCAGAGATCGTCTCACTTCCTTATCCTTTGTTATATTTTTATTTGTCTACCACAAGGGTAGGACCTTTTCTATCTTATTCTCTGCTGTATCTAGGACCTATAAATATGCACACAACATAATCGGTGCTCAATAAATATTTGTTATGTAAATGAATCTCTACCAAATCTCCATATTTGTATCATCTATGATTTTGCTGAAAATTCCTGATTCAAGTCATGTGTACTACTGTTGAGTAGCATATAGTGAAGGAAAGAGCTCTACAGTGTACCTACAGGGACAACTTTCCCACTGAGTGAGAACAAATATCACTTATAGGCTTTAATTATTTAAATAACTAATGAATTAGTTATTTATTTAAATAATTAATTAACTTATTTATTAATTATTTAAATACATTTCTCTAACAAGAGTATCATCCAGGCCATGGCTGAGTACTTAACCCACAAGAGCATCATAGTAGGGTGATCAACTTGTCTTTGTTTGCCTGAGACTTTCCTGGTTATAAAACAGATAGATAGTCCTGTGTCTGAGAAGCCCCTTAGTCCTGGGCAAACCAAGACAATTGGTCACCCTAATGCGGAATACCTTTCTGAACACTAGATGTAGTTTCTATGTCAATTCCATGAGTTGTTATTTTGGTTTCCTGTCAAAAATGATGAGATTTCCTTGGAATGCTTTGTTAATGAAGTCATGTTGATTGCTGGTGATCTAAATGTTTATAACTCATCTGTAATAATCACTTCTAGTATTTTTTTCATGGATTAATATCAAGCGATCTATCCTGTTCCTTCCAATAGTCATGATACTCATTTTTGAATATTGGAATATTTGAATTTGAAGTATTATGGCATATTCCTTTCATTCAGAATTTTCAAATATGAAACATAGTGGTGCTAAGCTTCTGCACCTGCTTTGTCCTTAAGATTTCCATAAAGCAATGTATGCTGGGAGGTATTTTTTGTCAAAGAAGCCCAAAGATGCTAGGAAGGTATGAGGACTTAGTTTTTGAGATTGCGGGTTTGTTCCTTAGTAGGATGCCAGTTGATGGTAAGACCAGGGAAGCATATTCTATTAGCTAGGCTGTCAATATGAATACCTGATCTGTTGGCTGTGAATCAGCCTGCATAGAGAACATTCTGAAGTTTTCTTGTTCTAAATCTTATAATACATTATATATTTCTCATTCATAGGCCAGTTTATGCTGGGCTAAATTTATAGATTATAAAATTTGAGAGAGTGGGTTGAAGTGTTTTGCTTTAATATGGGTGCAACTCTTAAAATGGTAAATGTTTCATAAATGCTATTGTTTCTGGGTTCCATCATGTGCAAATGGCCTCATAATTTCTCCACTGCCCCCTATATATTGGTGCCTCTGTGACTTGTGTCTGTGTCTTGTGCATATATTATCTCACAAGATACCTTTCTCATCCATGGGTTCAGCTATTTTCCATAAGCCTATGTCTCCCCAACTATTTTCCATAAGCCTATCTCTCTCTCTCTCTCTCTAATTACCTCTATATAATTAGAGGTAATTCATACCTGTAATCCTTTTCCCCCCCTTGGTTTTTGCATAGACAACTGTCTCCACTAAGAATAGTATCTAACTGCTTTTCACTCCACTGGTGCCCTGCTTTGTTCCTTCCATATTTCTTATCTATTATTATATTAGGAATATAATGCAGATACCTTGCCAGAGTTCTAGGTCACAATGATGTGGTTACCAGGGCGACGCTGTAAAATAAGTCCTATACCACAATATGGAAGGCCAGGTGGGGATGAAGGACAACACAGAACCCTGAAAAAGTTAAACCATTTGGATATCAAATGCAAAGATGTAAGAAAAGATTTTGGAAGGATGGAGAAAGAAATTGGCATAAACCAGAAATATGGAAATGTGAGCAAGTCAAAGGACAATTGTGGAAGGATTTTACCAGTGCTTAGTGCTAGCTCTGGCATTCATCTCTTGTGTAGTGTACTTGCTATTTAGCTCCTGTTACTCACTAGACAAAATATTATTACTATTTTTGGGATAGTACTTTGGGAAAAATGGTGCATGGACCAATCTGACTTCTGTATTATATGTCATTCCCCATTTTACCAATTGCATATGAACTAATTAATGTCATAGAAACATACATAGCAGAGTAGGTAATTTATCTGTTATCTTATTAATCTTTATTCAGCTCAAAGAGGATGCCATTTCTATTTTTCTGATGAGAAAACTGAGGACTAAAGAAGTTACATATTTTGTCTAAAGCCACATAATTAATGTATTCATCAAGGTAGGATGGCTATTATGTGGGAAGAATTAACCCTGAAATTGAAATGGTCTAACACAATAAAGATTTATTATGCTTATCATGTTTATTCTCATTCATATTACATATCCTATCCAATGTGGGTTGGTAGGGGGCTCTGCTCCATACAGTTACTAAGTGACCCAAGATGATGGAGTCTCTTTTACCTTGTATCTACATAATCTGGAATAGGTTTCCATGAAAGCAAAGGTAGAAGTGATGGGCAAGGCACACTATTTTTAACTGCTTTCCCATTGGCCAGAACTAGTCATGTGACATCAGTGTAACTGGAATGGAGGCTGGAAATATGGAATTGCAAATAGAATATTTGGTCAGCACTGTCTCTAGCAAACTAGTTAAGTGTTGGGGCAAAGATGGCAACTTGAGTCTGCTTAGTTCCAAATTCTATACCATTTCCACATCTAACCCTCTGCCACACATTTTGTGAAGGGCAAGGTCTCTGGAATCAAGATCAGGTGTCAAGGAGAACCTAGAGGGTCTAATAAGACCAAATTAGAATAGATCAAATTGGAGCAGTCATGCTTAGAACAAACACAGCACCGTGGAATAGGAGGCAAGCCATGAGAGGAAAGAATTGGGACAGTTTTGAGGCAGAGAAAATGTGATCAATAGAGATGTCAAAGTATAAAGGCCAGAGCAAACAAGGATTTGGAGACATCAAGCAGCAATCAATACAGAGCAAACAAAGATGGATGGAGGAGTGAGAAGATGAAAGACAGTTTAAGAAACAGCCAAGGACATATCCCACTTACACTGACAGCAGGCCATAGAATCTTCTCAATGTGCCAATTGTCAAAACCCATGCTAGGCAGAAAGTGTCCTAAAAGTATCAAGACTATTGTTTAAAAATCCATCACTGACTCCAAATTCCTTCACCAGTGGAACCAGGCCCATCTCTTTGCTGCATGCCAACCTTGTTACTCCCATAAACTGTTTGCATATCTCCAAGTATGCTATACTATTTTTATACGCCATGCTCTTTACCAGTGGGATCCCTTTCCTAGAATGCTCTCTTGCCCCTTCTCTAGCCAGCTAAAATTTTCTCACTATTGTTGAAGTGATAGATACCAGAGAAAGTGGTCTGAACAAACAAAAGATGGCTTCTGTTTCCATGGCAACCTGGGCCTATTTCTATTGCTGCATTTATCACATGGTCTTTTAACTCTTGTTTTTCTTGTAGGTAAGAGCTTTTTATCCCATCACATAGCATAGAGTTTGGCCCATAGAAGGTGTTCTGTAAGTATTTACTGAATGAACAGAGCTTCAGATTAAAGTGTTTAGGTGCCATTTGATGGCATGGAGTTCTAGATCAGGTCTATGGGTTACTCGGAGAATGTAAGTAAACACTAAAATCAACTTGCAAATATTAAAAGTACCTCATGTTATTATCTGGCATAAGGCAAAGCTATGTAAGTATCAGAGGTTTCGATTTTTTTATTTATTTAGAAAATGAAAGCATTTTGGTTAAATATTTAAAGTTTCTTTTAATTATTTTTCATTTTCATCCTATTATCCATGATACATGATATGTTTTCTTTTTTATCTGAAAGATGATATAATACAATAGTAAAGAAAAGTTTATCAATCAAAACCCACTCGGGAGACAAAAAAAGCCCATCAAGTGTTTTAACTGACAGAAATTAATAAAAAAAATTATTAATCAGGCATTAGAGAACCAAAAAGGCAAAGGGAGGTCATGGAAGTATAAGCAGTAGTTGTAATAGTAGGAGACCGTTGCTGCTCCCAGGACTACGGGAACAAAGGAAAGAGGTGGAAATGATCAAAAACAGACCTTGGAGAAGTCTCAGGGAACTGGGACCTCAGAGCTGTGCGGATGAAGTGCTGGCCATCTTGTAACTGGCGTTTGAGAGGATGCTATGTGGCTGGGTCTGGGTATGTGAAAAATACTACAAACTAGAACTAAGTTCTATTCCTGGGGTAAAGAAGAATTGTTGGGATGACTCAGAATAACAAGAGACACCAGAAAGCAAGTCCTTTACACCCGCTCTTCAGCCTTACCTTCTCCCTAGAATACTCCCTTAGTGGTAGAATCTAAAAAGGAGCTGCTTGTGGAGCAGAAATGGGATTTGCAGCTTAGCTTCACAGAGCAGTATGTACACTGGCAAGTTTAAAGCTGAGATATAATGTCTTAATAACCAGCACCAATTAATAAAATGTGGTGTGTATACCATGGAGTACTTACGACTCAGCCACAAAAAACAATGATGATCTAGTACCTCTTGCTTATCCTGGATGGAGCTGGAGCCCATTCTACTAAGTGAAGTATCACGAGAATGTAAAAACAAGCACTACATGTACTAACCATCAAATCAGTACTAATTGATTAACACTTATGTGTACATATACTAATATTCATCGGGAGTCAGGCAGGGGGGGTGAGAGGAGAGGTGTATTCACACCTAATGAGTGCGGTGTGCATTGTCTGGTGCATGGACTGCTTGTAGCTCTGACTTGGGTGGGGCAAAGGCAATATATGTAACCTAAGCATTTGTAACCCCATAATATTCTGAAATAAAAACATATATATTAAAAAATAAAATAAAATAAAAACAAAGTCCACCAACCACCCTTAAATATCTGTTTTAATTTTTGCAGCTTAATTTCCATATGTTAATTCATCTTTACAAAATTTCAGCATCATTCTATATTTGATAATAAATTGTAATTATTTTTCATATTTCTACATTATATTCATAATCATTATGTCAGTGGTGGCATACTGGTACACTGTTTTTGCAGTACCATAATTTATTAAGTTGTTCCCCTAAAGTAGTGCATTTATATAGTTTCTTATTTATGGCAACTATGGATAAAACTAATTAACATTTTTGTCTACATGCCTTTTCCCTTCTGTATAATTGTTTTAAAAGATATGAGCATCTTTATTAGTTGCTTTATTGATCTTCAAAAGCAATGTATGCTACCATCAGCAATAAATGAGTATACCTGTTTAACCAGTAATTATTGATTTTTAAGTATCCCAATGAAATATTGGGAAGAATAAAGGCATATATTTTAGAGGCACTGGCAAAATAAATTGTGGGAACAGAGGGCATTTAAAACTTTTTAAACCTGTGCCTTTGCTTGTTAAACAAATATAGCCACAATGTAAAGCTGACAGATTTTTTAGCTTGGTCTTCTTTAGGTTAAATCTTTCCTATGATTAAATACTAAGTCAGTGGTTCTCAAAGTGTGATCCCTGAACCAGCAGCATTGGCATCACTTGGGAACTTGTTAGAAAAGCAAATTCTTGGCCTCCATCCTATATCTACTGAATCAGAAAATATGAAGGTGGAGTTCAGCAATCTTTGTCTTACTAAGTCTTCCAGGTGACTCTTATACATACTAAAATTCACGAACTGGCCAGGCACGGTGGCTCACACCTGTAATCCTAGCACTCTGGAAGGCTGAGGTGGGAGGATTGCTCAAGGTCAGGAGTTCGAAACCAGCCTGAGCAAGAGCAAGACCCCGTCTCGACTGTAAATAGAAAGAAATTAATTGGCCAACTAATATATACACAAAAAATTAGCCAGGCATGGTGGCGCATGCCTGTAGTCCCAGCTACTCGGGAGGCTGAGGCAGCAGGATTGCTTGAGCCCAGGAGTTTGAGGTTGCTGTGAGCTAGGCTGACGCCATGGCACTCACTCTAGCCTGGGCAACAAAGTGAGACTCTGTATCAAAAAAAAAAAAAAAAAGTAAAATTCACGAACCAACAACAAGCTCTGCAGAGAGCGCTTGTTATTAATACTTTAACTCCCTTTTGTACTTTGAACATATTTAAAGAGCTTTTTCACTTTGTATTAAGAAATAAAAAAGTAAATATTTTTAACATGGGTGTATTTTAACATGAAAACATTTTTTCCTGCAGCTTAAACTTTACAAGTGTCAGCAAAGTATTTTTAAAAATGAAAATATGGAGGTCAAAACATTGATTCAAATTTTACCATATGTTTGCAGGGAGACTATTTCACTCTTGTAGTTATTTGCAATGGTTCCTGTGACACTGAGGCAAAGAAATTACTTCCTGTGACACTGAGGCAAAGAAATTACTTCCTGTGACACTGAGGCAAAGAAATTACTGTACTTGGAAGAAAAATGTGAGGTTTGTAAATAGTGTCCCAAACACATTAAAGTTTTAAAGTAATTACCTCTTGATTTGCATGAAACTGTAAAATCTCCCAGCTTTCCATATTCATTGTGTGAAGATTTCTGATTGCAAGAAACAAAAAATCTAACTCAAACCAGTTAAGCAAAAAGGAGGATTTTTTGACCTGAATCACTAGAAGCTAGGGGTCAAGCTGGGATAAAGGGATGATTAAAATCAAGGACTCTCTCCATTACCTGTCTCTGCTTTTCTACTGCTTTCTTCCATGTACCCATGGCTACCCAAAACATGGCTGCCTGAAACTCTTTGACTCAAAAGATGGTGATATAATAATAATTGACTCAGTGAATATTTCCTATATTCTAAGTACTACAGTGAATACATGCAATTTACATAGTTTATGTATTATTTGTTATGCACACATTAAATGTAAGAAGACTGAGACTTAAGGAATGGATAATTTAATCAAAATCACAATTAGAAAGTGGCTAGACCAGGACTCAAACTCAGGAAGTCTTATACCAGAGGCCATGTTCAAGATCACTGGGCAATGGCCATTCATATAAGAATTAGGGACTTCCATTTGAGCCACATAATTAATATAGAAAAAGAAGCATTTTCTAGGAGACATAGAGTGTTGTTTTCAGCAGAGAATGCAATGTCAGGCCACTAAATGTCGCGCCCGCCTCGCCAGCAAGGAAGACGCGGCAACCGGAGTTTTTCTGACCGTGCTTTAATGGGGTTCCCTTTAGACTTACATGATGCGGAAGACCCAGCCCGGCAGCGTGCAAGCTGCTATATACCCCAGAAGTACAACCCCTAAGCTGCGATAGGCCGCTCAACTGTCGAGCCACCAAAGCATTAGCCCATATCAGGACCCTTTGTTTGCATTCTCGCGCCACAGGGCAACCGACAATTATGCGTGCGCTGAACTTGTTAGCTGCTCTAGGCAAAGCCGGAAACAGGCACCAACTTGTAATGGTGTTGACACCGCGCCCCACATCTCCCCCTGTTTTATTAATTTAATGAGAGCTGAGCAACCGTTCAGCACCATCCTTCGACCGTGCGATCAAGGTTGCAGAGCCTCACTTTCACCAGCAACCACCTATCCTCGTGCAATGAGCACAACTCGGAGGTGTGCAAAGGCTGGTTGTGGGATAGGAGACATGCCTTATTTGGTGCAATGGGAGAGACCCCTCAGAGTACAAAGGCCATGTCTGCTAAAATACCTGGGGGTAGGAGCGGGTGCAACCCCAAACTAGGCTAACCTTTTAGCATGGTCAACCACACCTGTGCAGACTGTCTCAGTTCAAGCGCAGCAAATGTCTGTGCCAATACCACATGGTCCGTGGCTGCAAGACCGAAACAAAGTCATAGAGCTAGGAGCTTCAACAGAAACAGGAATGTATCTAGGCAAGCAGGTAACAATGGCAGAGGGGTGAGACATGGCATTCCAACACAATGTATAATTGCACATATTAGAGGAACAGTTCACATGCGTACCAGAGGGTTTTTCCGTGGATACCACCCAGATAAACGGGGGCCAAACCCAGACAGGTGTAGGGGCAAAGGTCGAGTTTCGCCCTCCCGCAATCACCCTCACAGAACCCTTAAAAGAGTCGCTAAGATTCTATGTGAAACTAGCATTCTTTGTCATACCCCCAGCCACCAATGGACAGGGGGGCCAAGTCCGTGCAGCTTCCGTTAACCCCACACAAAACACAAAGTCCCCTTCAAGGAGAAGGATCTATTTTCCTCCAGATTACTACTCTGTGTGTCCAACGGCATGTACACAGTGCCCAAGGAAACATTAGTAGAAAAGAAGCGAGGGAAAATTGGTGAGTTATGTGTCACAGGCATCGGCAGAGGAGGCACTGACAGGATCCTCCAGCGTGGCTCCGCTGCCGTCCTCGCGATCATCTATGCTGTCGTCAGGAGGAGTAGCCACTGGGTCCCCATGCTGCTCTGGAGGCTGCTGCACCGTTCTGGTCAGCCGCGTGGGCACCCAGATGGGATTGTCCTGGTCCTGTGGAAAAATACAAATAGCTCCCCTGGATCTCATTAACACTGGATCCGGGACTTTCCATAGATTAGACAACACATCTTTCCACTTCACTAATTCTTTCTGTGGCGGAGCAGGCGTGACATGCCTGTCTGCTGCCGAACGTCCCTTGACATCTAAATTTAAAAAATTTAAAGTAAAGAGAGCAAAGGAGAGGCGTCCTTTGGGTGATAGCCCTAGCTGTAGGGCATCTCCCCCTTTTTGTTTTTGTAAGTACATTTTGAGCGTGCCGTGAGCACGTTCCACGATGCCTTGCGCTTGAGGGTTGTAGGGAAGACCAGTACGGTGCTCCACACCCAAGTGAGTGCAAAACTGCTGAAAAGATTTTGAGGTATAAGCTGGGCCATTATCTGTCTTAATAACCCGGGGCTTGCCCCAGGCTGCCCAAGCTTCTAGGCAGTGAATGATAACGTAACTTGCCTTTTCTCCAGCCAGAGGCGTGGCATGAAGGACGCCTGAGCACGTGTCAACAGACACGTGAACATACTGAAGCTTCCCAAAGGATGGGACGTGAGTTACATCCATTTGCCACATATGTAGAGGACGCAAACCCCTAGGATTTACGCCTGTATGAACAACAGTGCGATAAGGAGCACAACTTGGACATTGCAGTACAATCTCACGAGCATCTGCACGCGTGATGTTGAACTTAAGTCGTAAGGTTTCAGCTGGCACATGATAAAGTTTATGAAAGTCTATGGCGGCGGCGTGGCCATCAGACACCCAGAGGGCGCGAGTGGCGCGATCTGCCATAGCATTTCCCGCAGCCATAGGTCCAGGTAACAAGGAATGAGCTCTGATATGCTGAATGGAAAATGGGTTTTTCCTATTTTGAATAGTATTCCTAATTTCTGTAAATACAGAAAAGACTGTACTCTTGGCAAGAATGTGAAAGGAGTTCTCTAACTGTTTAACTGCGTTGACCACATAAAAGGAGTCTGAGATGATGTTGATAGGTTCAGTGATGGTACTGAGAACCAGACCGACTATGGCACACTCTACTAGCTGAGGAGAAGAATAGTTAAACTGTTTTGTATACACCTTGTCCTGAATGACATAGCTCCCAATACCTGTCTTAGAGCCATCGGTATACACATTCAAGGCATCAACCAAAGGTAACAGTGAAGTTACTCTTGGGAAAATAAGCTCGTTCCTCATTGCAAACTGCAACAAGGCATGTTTGGGATAATGGTTGTCAATGCTCCCTGGGAAGGTGCATTTCAATATGGCCCATGTATCAAGAGTGGCACATAAGGTGTTCACCTGATTGGCAGTATATGGACAAATCAGGCTATCAGGGTGACGCCCAAAATGGGACACAGCCAAACTAATACCCTTTAAAGCTATCTCGGCCACACAGGTAGGATAATGGCCAATCACCTTTCCTGGAGAGGCTTGAGGATGCACCCATAAAAGGGGACCATTCTGCCAAAGCACTGCCGTAGGGAGCGTGGGAGAAGGGAGTACACAGAGGGAGAAAGGATCATGGTGTTGAATGCGCACTAGTTGCGCCTTTTGAATGGCTTCTTCTACCTTATGAAGAGCCTTTAGGGCCTCAGGAGTCAAAGTTCTAGGAGACGTGATGTGTGAGTCTCTTTCTAGAATCTGAAATAATGGCTTCAGTTCTGCTGTGGTAAGACATAGGAAAGGTCGAAGCCAATTGATATCCCCTAGCAGTTTTTGAAAATCGTTTAAGGTCCTCAAAGCATCTCTTCGGATGGACAGTCTTTGAGGCACAATTTTGTCAGGGAGAATGCTACTACCAAGAAACGCGCCTACTTCTCCCTCTTGCACCTTTTCTGGAGCGACCAGCAAGCCTTTTTCCTTTAAGTGAGCCTGAAGGGACGCATAAGCTTGGCGAAGTACGCTATTATCACAATGACACAAGAGAATATCATCCATATAATGTATAATTTTTACCTTTGAAAACTTCTGCCTAACCGGCTGGATAGCTGAGGCCACATAAAGTTGGCACATAGTGGGACTGTTAGCCATGCCCTGAGGCAAAACCTGCCATTGATATCTTGCATCAGGCTGCTCATGGTTTATGGAAGGAAGCGTGAATGCAAATCTGCTTTTATCTTGTGGATGCAAGGGAATAGAGAAAAAACAGTCTTTAATGTCCAAGATAATTAGACTCCAATGTTTAGGCAAAGCTGAGAGAAGGGGCAGTCCTCTTTGAATAGGCCCCATAAGCTGCATCTGGGCATTAATCGCTCTAAGGTCATGCAACAGTCTCCATTTTCAAGATGCCCAAGAGTAAGCTGCTCTTGCACTAGATTATGGGCCGCGAGTAACTTTTCAGAGGGTAAGGGCCACTGAGGTACCCACACTGGCTCCTCTGTATTCCAGGGTATGGGCAGAGGATCCCCAGCGGCCCCTAAGAAAAACCCAGCCCTTGCCTAGAAGGTCGTGGCACAGGCTCTATAGGTTCAGTTCTTCCCTGCAAGTTCCTCCCAAGCCCTTTACCTGGGACACAGCCCATGCTCTTCATCAGCTTTTGACTTTGAACAGAGTAGTCATTGGACAATTTGAAGTCCAATTGCCGTAGTAAATCTCTACCCCAAAGATTCACAGGCAAAGGCAGAACATAAGGTTGAAAACTACCCTCTCTACCCTCATTATCCTTCCATTTCAGTGTCTGGGCGCTGATCACTGGAGAGGATGCATATCCCAATCCCTGCAGAGTCTGAGCTGAGGGGGCCAATGGCCACGTTTTTGGCCACCAGCGTTCAGAAATTATACTAGTGTCAGCTCCTGTATCTAGGAGGCCTGTAAATGTCTTTCCTTGTATGGTTAAGTCCATAGTAGGACGTTCATCTAAATTCAATGACAAATATGCACAGTTTCCTCCAGAGGAGCCAAAACCTTTTTCTCCTCTGATTTTTTGTTTACTAAGGAATAAAGAATGGAGGCTAGGTAAAATTAGCAACTGTGCTATCCGGTCTCCTGGATATATGGAAACTATGCCTCTAGTGGAAGAGCAAAGAATTTTTACTTGCCCTTCAAAATCTGAATCAATAACTCCTGGGTGAATTATCAATCCCTGTAGAGTTGATGAAGACCTGCCGAGAATGAGTCCTACCGTATTATTAGGTAACGGTCCCTTAAAATCAGATGGGACCGGTTGGCACCCCATGAGGGGGGTTAATACTGTTGTGGTGGTGGCACAGAGGTCCAATCCTGCAGAACCTTTAGTGGCTCTCCTTGGCTCCCCGGAGGCGCTAGGAGCGACCTCTCCTGGGTATTCCCCTGCATGGCCCCATATATTTGCGGGCCCTGGGGTCGGGGGCCCCGCCATTCGTTTTTTTGCTTAGGTACAGGCTTTCCATTTTGATCCCGAACTATGGGATTTCCATCCTTATCCTTCATCGAGCGACATTCAGAAGCCCAATGTCGCCCCTTGCCACAGGTAGGGCAGATGCCTGGCTGTTTGTTAGAGGAGCTCCCTTGCTTAGGAGGTGCTCTACATTGCCTTTTAAGGTGCCCAGGTTTGCCACAATTGTAGCAATTGCGTTCTTGCTTTGCTTGAGCTGCTAAAACAGCGGCCGCCAGGCCACTATTGGTCAGGGGACCCCCTATCTCTCTGCATGCTTTTAGCCAGGCATTAAGGCCTTTATTCTTCCAAGGGGCAATTGCATTACGGCATTCCGTAGTGCACTGCTCAAAGGCAAGCTGCTCAATGAGCGGCATGGCTGTGTCTAGATCCCCAAATACCCTTCCTGCTGCCTCTACTAGCCTAGCTACAAAGTCTGAGAATGGTTCAGCAGGGGCCTGGATAATTTTTGTCAAGTTACCCTTGACCTCCCCACGATTGGGCAAGCTCTTCCACGCCTTAATGGCTATGGAGTTGATCTGGGCATATACCTCCTCTGGGTAGGCGACCTGATTGTTGACCCACTGCCCCTGCCCTGTGAGCATGTCAAAATTCCATGCTGGTTGCCCACGCTGGGCGTTTCTCCGGGATTGCTCCATGCACTCTTCCTGGTTAATGGACTTCCAATCTAAATACTGACCTGTAGTCAGTACTGCCTTGACGAGCTGACTCCAATCTCTGGGCGTCATTGCTGAATTGCCCAGTCTCTCTACCAAAGATAAGGTGTAGGAGGCCCCATGTCCCCAGTTTCGGACAGCCTCCGCCAGCTCTTTTAATTGCTTGGCGTTTACTGGCTCCCAGCCCCTTTGATTATCATTTTCAAAGACAGGAAAGGTAAGAAACAGCTCTTTTTGCTCTTCAGGGTGAATGAATGAAGCACCCTGCAGTGCGCCTCTCTGCCTGGGGCTAACGCTTATTTCCTCATAAGGCGGGGCAGACGGAGATAGGCGATACCGCTCATAACCTGCCGCTTCCTGAAAAACCGGTTCCTCTTTCTTTTCTAGTTCCTCATCTGACTCTGGGCTATTTTCACAGTCTGCCTCAGAGTCAGCAGTGTCAGATAAGTGAAGATTGTCAAAATCTGATAAGGGGTCACAGTCAAGCAGGTCGGGCTGCGCTTTCCCTCCCTGCATTTTCTTTTCTAGCGCTTTACACTTCCTTTTTTTAGCTCTATATTTCTTTTTTCCACCTTTTACCGCGGTCCTTCCCTTACTGCTTCTCTCTGAGCTTGCGTCTTGCAAGTCACTCAGTGCACTTTGGCTAGCTGCTACGCGCGGGCCTGAAGTCTCATCATACAGGCATTTTATGATAATAGGCCACAAAAAGCGCCGCAGCAGAATATTACCCATTTTTTGGAAGCAGGGGAGTTTTGGCCGTCCCACACGTCAGTTCTGAACTCACCTCTGTCGAGGTCGTCTCCGCTGGTGCTTCAAAGTTGTACGAGGTCCCGGGTTTCGGCACCACTTGTCGCGCCCGCCTCGCCAGCAAGGAAGACGCGGCAACCGGAGTTCTTCTGACCGTGCTTTAATGGGGTTCCCTTTAGACTTACATGATGCGGAAGACCCAGCCCGGCAGCGTGCAAGCTGCTATATACCCCAGAAGTACAACCCCTAAGCTGCGATAGGCCGCTCAACTGTCGAGCCACCAAAGCATTAGCCCATATCAGGACCCTTTGTTTGCATTCTCGCGCCACAGGGCAACCGACAATTATGCGTGCGCTGAACTTGTTAGCTGCTCTAGGCAAAGCCGGAAACAGGCACCAACTTGTAATGGTGTTGACACCGCGCCCCACAACTAAATCCAACCTGGACAATTAATGGTGACTTTGAGGCAAGTTTACTACCCGCACTTCACAACTTTAGAAAGCTGAGTAATTTGCCTTAGTTGATTCAGCTATTTAGCAGCAGAGTTGGAGCTAGAATGAGGTTTTTTGACTCAGAGATCAGTGCTCTTTTCACTACACTATTCAATACCTCCCTATCTATTACATTCTATTCGCTGAATTAACTTGTTCTTCCAGGTATTCACTGAGAGTTCTCATTCCTATTGCAATTGTAAGAGCTGATTAGCCTTGGCTTGATAAACCCTATGTTAACTCTTCTCCTTTCCCCCTTTAACCTACCCAGCTCTCCTTCACTCTCAGGAAAAGTAAGGTGCAGCATCTTCTAGGCCCCTGTTGTGGTTGCTGAACACCTCTGTCATAGCAAGTATTTTATTTACTTCTACTTGTTTATTGGCATGCATGTATCCCCACCAGAATATAAGTAGTGAAAGAACAGAGCCCAGCTAGCTCTACCTGTATACCCAGACAAGTGTAATGTAAATCACATATTAAGATTGTAGTATATACCTGCATGGATAAATAGTTTGGGACTATCCATTCACTCATTTCACAAATACCTATTGAGTAACTCTTCTGAAAGACTGTGAGAGGCTAATGACCTCAAGGGATTCACTGTCTTAACAGGAGAGACAAGTCATGGGTCGTAAATAACAATAATACAAGGTAGAAACCAATCTTTCTAGAATGAAAACCTTTCCCACACTGGATGCAACTCAGGCCTGCCCTTGTGACACAGATGTTTATTAAAGTGAATTAAACAGAATGGAAGTTTCATTCAGTCTCAAATGGCACTACTTAAATGGGCCTACAATCTATAATCACTAGGTTATTGTTTTCTGTTGCTAATGTTGGTTGATTTACCTTTGTAAGTGAACATTTATACTAACCTAACAAATCCACTTTAGGAAAATAATATGTACCTTGCTGGGTTAATAGTACTTTCTGGGGTTATAGTAAGAATTAAATGAAATATGTCTGTAAAACATTTTATATAGTGAGTATTCAAACTTTTTTTTTGGCATTAGAGGTATTAAAATAAGCTCTGATAATTATACATCCAAAAAATGTGTATCAATTAAAACCTATATTTGACAAATTGAATCATTGTTCTATGTTAAAATCCTTGCTAGGTTTCGAGCATGCGCATATGAGCCTATTCCTAGAATCTAGGCCCCACTGTTTTTTTAAAAAAATTATTTTAATTATTTAATTTTTATTTAATTATTTTAATTTATTTTAATTATCTGGGTGTGTCCATCACCCAGATAATGTACATTGTACCCGTTAGGTGTGAATTGACCTATCCCCCCTCCCCTCCTTCTCCCCCCTGCTTCAAGTCTGTTGAACTTTACTACCATATTTGCACATGAATATTGATCTATTAGTTTCAATTTAGTAATGAGTTCATGTGGTGTTATCCCAGACTTGTTTGAAACCAGACTTCCTTGCTTCAGTGATGTAAAATCTGAAAGTGACAACTCAAGTAATGGTTCACAGTTTACCCTGTGAAACAACCAGATAACTGAATCTAGAATATTGTTTTATTTGGAATACTTTCTTCCTTTTCCCTGTATATTTAACTCTTTCATTTTTTTCTTAGAGAAACCTGCTGAATGCATACCTGAGGGACATGGCTGTTCCTTGCAAGGCAAGAAAATACATTCAGTTTTGTTTCTTACCATCCAACATTTGTCTTCTGGCTTCCTTGAATTATGGAAGAGGTATAGTTCCCTTTGTATCCGAGCTTAAAAGAAATGAGCATATTGAGAACAACCATCATAGAATATATTAGGTCATTAAATATGAAATGTCTGATTTTGAATCAAAAGTAGAGTTTATTGTACCTCAGATAGGAAGCAGAACAATTAATCAAAGTGTGCGCCTAAACTATTGACCCAGTTTTGCCATCTTAATGGTAGCTTTTTTACACCAGCAGCGAAGAAGCCTGGAGAGTGAGTGGTGATGAAATGAAAGGCCAAAAGGTATTTTCCACAGCTTGTTGAGAATTGAATAGTTTTCCTTGCAAGAAGTGATCCAAAGCCTGGAAGAAGTGGTAGGCAGTTGGTGCAAGGTCTGGTGAATATGGTGGATGACAGAGAGTTTCTAAGTCTAGCCTCTGTAGTTTGAACAGCATTTGACATAGAAATGGTTTGCCTTTATGTTGTGACAGCAAAGAATGGCAAGCTTAGAGACAATATCTCTTGTGATGCTCATTGAATTCATGTGGAACCCATCCATCCAGCTTCTTCACCTTGCCGATGTGTTTCAAATGGTCCGATATTGTTAGAATACTAACGTCAAACCTTGCTGCTAATTCACACGTAGGTTGAGATGGATTCGCTTCCATTACAGCTTTTATCTCATCAGTATCCACCTTGGTCACTGGTTGCCCACGTGTCTCATTTTCAAGATTAAAATCACCAGAATGGAACTTCTCAAACCATGACATATTATGCATTTGCTAGCCACATCCTTCACAAACACTTCATTGATATTTCGAGCTGTCTGTACTGCATTGGTTCCACGATGGAACTCATATTTGAAAATAACACAAATTTTTGACTTATCCATGGTTTCACAACAATTGCTCTAAAAAAAATGTGAAAGATAATCACAAGTCAAGTGCGTTTGAAAGACTGAGGAGGTACCTTCACAATAAAAATAAAACAAGAAGTGTCAAGGTGAAATGTCAGAGATATCAACTGTCAAACTTAGTACTAAAGGAAATCAGACATTTCATACTTAATAACCTAAATGAAATTATCCCAGCCTAATAAAGTGTCCAAAAGGATGATGATATTAAATTTTTGTGGGCTGGAAAAACACAGTTTACACCTAAAAGGATAGAACAGCCTTCAAAAATTTTAGAACTGAGAAGAAAGATACCACTTATAAGTGGAAAACTATACTAACAATTTGTTTTCATTTTTAAAGTTGTATCCTTCCATATGTTGTTAAAGTTTTATTTGTTTGCTTGTTTGTTCTTCCTCTACATTGTCAATTTATTTGCATACATTGGGGTTCTCTTAAAGAGAGTTTGGATAAAATATACCATGAATTTCTGTTTCTTCTTTTATCATATCTAACTTTTTCTAGGTAAAATCATGTTTAAAAAACAGAAAGGGGTTTTGAAATAGATCATAAAATATGCAACTTGAGGGATAAGGGTAAAAATAAATGTGGGAGGAAGGAGAGATATTCTCATTCATTTTGCTCTCTTTTATTCTGGTTAGGTGAAAAGGGTGTGTTTTTTTTGTTTTGTTTTTAAGAACTGATTGTAAGCATATAAGGCTTCCTTCAAAGGTGTATCTTTGAATCTTCTTTGTAATCTTCTTTGAATATATCTTTGTAATCTTCTTTCCAAGGACCAATGCACACATTAAAGATGTGATTTTGGGAAGTAATTGACCTTTTACTCCAAACTTTACCTGCCTATCTACTATCTATCAAATTAATCATGTTCAATGTCTTCTTTATTCCTTCCTCCATCCCTTCCTTCTATTCTGTGCTTTCTCTCTCTCCTTCCATCTCTCTCTCCCTCTCTCCTTTCTCTCCCCACATATCATCCCTTACCACCCTTGAGCCTATGTCCTCTTTCCCAGCCCTCTCTCTTTAAAATTGTTTGTTGTAGTTCTGACTCAGAGATCACAATGACTTTCAGCATAGGACTTTTGGCTAATGCCACATAAGTTTAGAGAGAAACGCATTAGCTATTATTTAATTTGTCAAGAGGCAGCAGGACTTAGTAGTTAGAATATGAAAAAACTAAGAGGAATCCCACATTTGCTGGTTAGTGCAGATGATGAATGCGCTATCTATGCTGAGGGTTGATGGCTGTGTCTTTCCCCTGCAGATACAGGCAGATATTCCATCGCGTGAGTGATGTAGCCAGATGTAATGTATGTGTAACTTTAAGGGAGACGGGTTCTGTGGTTTACTGTTGTCTGTAGGCCTTTAAACATTACAGCAGTAATTCTCCTCTTGTGCTGGCTGCTCAAGAAAGTTTTATGAACCTCAGCACTTTCACTGCCAAAAGGTTAAAGGTTTCCTGGAAGACTGAGGGGAAAGGTTCCAAAACCTCCACCATGCATTCTGTCCTTGAAGGTGTTATGTGACATACAGATGAAGAAAAGAAAGAGTCAGCAAAATTCTGCATAGCAAAATAATGACAAATAATGTCTGGCTTTTGTGATTACAACCAAAGCCATTCAGGCATACCACAGCTTTTAGAAAGTCAATACTTTAAAAAATGTATTGTTTGTTACTAGGACCCTTAGAGAATGGCCAAGAATTTTCCAGTTGATCATTATAAGAACATCAAACTTCCCCAGACAGGAAATAATCACTAGCGATGTTAAGATTATGTATAAAATTTTGGTGCTTTCATTTGGAAAGGTATGGAAGAGTAATCATTGTTAGCATATGTACTAACAATAACCACAAAATGATTCTCCCACTCCCCAAATTCATTTGTTTACCATTAAAAATAATTTAGTACAAGCAATGTAAGAGAAAGGCAAATTTTCTAATTCTAAAGTAGAATGTTATCTATTAATAAACAATTCTTGATTCTGAACACATTATAACAAAAAGAATAAGTGTTTTAGAGTCAAAGCTGAGATCAAAACTCTTTGGATCAGTTAGTAATATGCTCCTGGGGAATTTAACCTCTTTAAATCTCTTTCTGCTCTGTGAAATGGAGACATTGATCTGCCATGGTATTTATCATGTACTTAATAAAAGTTATATTATTTTACTTTTCCTGATTATAATATGTTGGAAGGATTAGCAGTCTTATTTGTTTTTGTTGTTGTTGTTGTCCACAGGGATCCCTAAAGACATCTAACTTTCGAGAAAACATCTGCTATTCTTACTTTATTTGGAATGCTCTGATTGAATTTTCAATAGGAAACAAAAGGACAGACTGGATGACTTCTCAGGGCTTCTTGAGACTAGGGTAACTTAGTCACTATAAGCAATTTAAGCATCTATTTCTTAATAATGCTTATGCAGAGCAAGGCAACACTGCTCCTTTCCACTTTGTGTTTCTTCTTTGGCCCCTGTCTCATGGTCTGTCTTTTCTTTAACTGAGCCAACTCCTGGTTAATGAGTCCAATGTGTTTGCTGCTGTGCACTCCCAGGAGTTTATTGATATGCCACTTTGGATTACAGGAAGCTTTAGTGATATATAATGTGCAAATGTAGTAGGAACTTTCACTTTAATAATTGTTACTCACCAGTGTTCCTGTACAATATCTCTAAGCAACTAAATTTCAGAAGAGTACAAGAGAGTTACTTAGTCATGTTAAAGAGTATCTGAGTTCTGGGTTTTATCTATGATATTGTGGCAATTCTGAGAGATGGATTCATTTAGACTCCCTGGGTTGCAGGTTCTGCCCACACAAAATGGAAGTATATGTACTCTCCCAGATTTGAATGATAATGAGAAACAACCACAGATGCTGCAAATGAAAATCACTAATTACATAAAATAAAACTAGGACTTTAAACTCTAATTTGAGGCTTTATTAATCAGTTTATGCATCTTTACTTGGGCACCAAAAGATCACAAAATTGTTACCTACACTGTTGCACATTTTGGAACTTGTACAAAATTTGTACTCTGTCTTTTTTACTTTCTGCAACTCATTTATTATGACAAGAATTACATGTGAATAATAGAAAAAGGTTTTGGCTATATGCAGGTTGTTACAGTTAACATTCTTTGAGAATGGAGATTCATACCTAATGAAATGATTTTATTAAATAAGGAGGGAGCATCTCATCAGGCATTTAAGTAACTGTGGGTTTGATTTCAGATCTATTTGGATTTATGGTAATTCTTATTAGAACATATGGTTACAGATCCTAGAAACATGTCCATGTTTCTTTGTGAAAATATTTTTAAGAGGCAAAACCTATTTAAAGATGTGATTCTAGAAAAGTAATCTGACCTGTCTTTTGTCAAATAGAACCCAAATGGAGAAGGATAAAATCTGAAGTATTAAGTCTGAACAAGAATGAGTTCCCATTGTGGACAGTGGAAAAGACTGCCCTTATTTGGGAGAGGGCTCTAGTCGACTTTTGGAAGGATATAAGGAAACAACAATTTATTGAGCTCTACTGTGTTTAAGGCTATGAATATCCTTATTTACATATACCATGTTGTTTAATTATCCCAACAACCGGCATATTCTGTCCTTGTAAACAAGCTACACACAAAGCCAAATTACAACCACAGGGTTCTTTTATGAGTATGGAATCAGTCAAAAAATGTTGGTTGTATAATATGAATGTTTAATGTTTGTGACAACTTTCCTCTTAAATACATGCCTGCACACATAGATCAGAGAGTTTGTGTCCCTGAGTCTGATCTACCTCAATCCGGGGTGGTTCTTGGGTAGGTAAAACATTTGTTTTTTTTTTTTAATTTCGGAATATTATGGGGGCACAAACACTTTGATTCCATATATTGCCTTTGGACCACCCAAGTGAGAGCTGCAAGTAGGCCCATCCCCCAGACAGTGCATAATGCACTCCTCCTCCCCCTTCCCATCTGTCTGACACCTGATGAATGTTACTGCTCTATGTGCACTTAGATTTTGATCAGTGAAATCAATTTGCTGGTGAGTACATGTGGTGCTTGTTTTTCCATTCTTGTGATACTTCACTTATTAGAAGGGGCTCCAGCTCTATCCAGGAAAATACAAGAGGTGCTAGATCACCATTGTTTTTTGTGGCTGAGTAGTACTCCATGGTATACATATACCACATTTTATTAATCCTCTCATGTATTGATGGGCACTTGGGTTGTTTCCACATCTTTGTAATTGTGAATTGTGCTGCTATAAACATTTGAGTGCAAATGTCCTTATTGTAATCCCACTACTGGGTATTCACCCAAAGGAAACATTTGCCTTTTAGGCTTCCTCTTTTCTGTGTTCTGTGGCTGACCACCCCTATTCTGATAGGCCTGGGAGAAAGTGTTTCTTTTAAGATGACTGTGTTAGTTTTTATTGCAAAATAAACAAAATCTCAGTGGTTGTGGCGTCAAGCATTTATTTCCAAGCTGCTAGGTTTGTAGGTCAGCCTTGATTCAGCTGATCTAGGCTGCACTTGGCTGGACCACATTGGATACCAGGCTTCTGGTCAGGTTCAAGTCTGTTCCTTCTGTCTTCTGGGACCAAGGCTGGAGGAGCCATGGTTCCCTGGAATATGTTCTTCTAATGGCAGATGAAAAGAGCACAAGATGGTAAGCAGAAACAGGTGGTATTTCTTAAGGCTTCAGCTTGGAACTGTCACACTGTCACTTCCTCAATAATTTATCTACTAAATAAACTCCTAGGGCCAAGCTTTGCATCAATACTATGGGGAAGTATACTCTTATCAAAAGGGGAGTTAAACTGAAAATATTATAGATAAAAACTCTCTAAGGAAAGAGAGGTGGGAGTGAAGAATTGGGAACAATGGTCCAATCTACCACAGTGACTGTGAAGATATGTACTTTAATCCATTATGTGTTATTTCATAGTATAATTCTCAGAGGATTAGTTTCTTTAGAATCTTGGGGGCGGCAAAGGAGCACAGCATCTTATTTTTGCTTTCTGTTCCTCCCCTGCAGGGAGTGGGTGTGATTGAAACTTCTGCTTTGCCTTTGAGCTTTTGCTCTGTGAGCCAAACTGACTTTTATCTCTGCCACCAGGTATATTAATGCTGTAAAGAATTGTGCAAGAGGTCAAAAACCTGGGGGATGCCTTACTTGGCCTGATGTCAAGATAGGTGACAAATTCTATTAAATCAGAACCTTTTCTCTTCCTGGTAAATCAGCCTCATCTATCTTTGCTAAAGGTAATTTACAGGCCATCCCAAGGCATCAGTGATATTTGAGTATCTATGTTTCTGCTATACTGGTTGCTTTTGAAAATTGAATTGCTCATCTATTTCGCTAAATATAAAGATGACTATTTCATTCTGAAAAATTATAAAATACATCATATTTATAGGAGACTGTATAAAATATATATACAAATCAAGGCTAATTATAAAGCTGTATTTTATGTTATGAATATAGCACAATTTCTTGATCTATTCATCTTGTTGATCAACATTTGAATTTTTTCCAGTTTGGGACTATTATGAACAATGCTTCTATGAACATTTTGTGTATGCCTCCTGGGGAAATTGTGTTTCTCTTGAGAGTTTTTCTAGCATACAAAACAAGGAGTGGACTTTCTGAGTCAAAGGATATGAACAATGAATCAGTTATCTGTTTCTGTGTAAAAAAAACATTTTAAACATAGTAACTTAGAACAACCACCATTTTATTTGCTTATAAATTCTGTGGGAAGGAATCTGGGCTGGTTTCAGCTAGGTAGATCCATTGCTGGTCTTTCCTGGGCTTATTCATATGGTTGCCATCCTCTAGCAACTCAACTAGAATGAGATGGTCTAAGAATGCCTCCTTCACATATCTGGCCATCAGTGCTGGCTGTTAATCAGACATCTTTTTCCATGTGGTCTCTACTTCTCAAGGACTAGCTTGGTTTCTCAGTTTTAGTAATTGCATGACTCAAAGGGCCAAGAGTGGAAGCTGCAAGGTCTCTGGAGGCCTAGGCTCAATATTCCCACACCTTCACATCTACCTTATTCTACTACAGTAGTCAAAGCATATCACAAGGCCAACTCAGCATAAAGAGTATAGAGAAATAGACTACCCGAGGATGGCAGGAGCAGCAAGGTCATATTGCAATGGGGACATGCCTACAGATATAGGAAGAATTTGTGGTCATGTTTTGCAGAAGACACATCTCTGACATTACTAGGCAATGAGGAACCACTTTCCAATGTGGTTGTATTTTAAAATTTTTATCACCATTGTTAGCAAATGAGAATTTTTATTGCTCCATTTCCTTTGAAGCTCTTGGTAATGTTAAATTTCTAAATTTTGCTTGTCTGCTGAATATTTAATTGCATGTTTTAATTTACATTTTCCTAATTAGTAATGAAGTTGAGTATCTTTTCTTATGTTTATTTGCTATTTGGATTTCCTATTTTATAAAGTGCCTATGTCTTTTTAGATCATTTTTCCATTAGGTTGCTTTTGTTATATTTTTAAAGACTAATGGAAGATTTTGGTATATTCTGAGTGTTAGTCCTTTGTTGGTTATAAGACTTGTGGATTATGTATTCCTTCTTTTTATGGCATATTTTGATGAAAAGTTCCTAATTTTAGTGTAGCCCAATTTAATCTTTTCCTTTTGTTTATTGCTATTTATGATTTAAGAAATGTATTTGTGAAAATCCTATCTTATTCTGATGGTATAAATATAGCCTCCTGTAATACTACCTAAATACTTTTAAGTTTTCTTTCATGACTAGATTTTTTTTTTATTACTCTGGAGCCAATTTTTGTAGCAGTAGTAGTAGTAGCACTAGCAGTAATAGTTATTGTTGTTATAGCTGACTTTCTAATTGGTGAAAAACCTTGCTCTTATTGAGGTTTGAAGAAGTTATTATCAGCTTATTTCCTAATTGAAAATTAGGTTATGGAGTTAGGTAAATGGAAGTAAAACTATCTGCTTAAATTGTTAAAAATGAGACATTTATGGGTCCTGAGGACAGGACCTTTTGAAAGGAGCAAGCCTGGAAGAACTGAGCCCGCAAGCACCTCCCAATCCAGTCACTTTGATAAGAACCTCTTCCTCCCTTCCTTGAAAAGACATGCCTGAGGGCATATGGAAGAAGAAGCTAAGTGAATTCCTTCCTTTTTTTTCCTATTGTAGAATGGAGTGGAATTTTTTTTCCCACTGGAGAAACTTTGGGACTAGGGAATAATATCACACGCCTTGCCAACGTTTCTCTTCATCACTAAGGAATGAATGAAAGTAAGAACTTTATATAGCTCTACTTTGCTTGTATGGATGAGTTCCTTTTAAAACTCTTGAACCAAGCAATGAAGTAATGAATTATATTAACATTCTAGAGTGCATTGTAAAGTGAGTTCAGCTAGATAAGAGTGAGGAGGCTTGGATTCCAGGTTTTGCTGCTATTGATGATGTCCAGAAAGAAGTCCTCTTCATTTTCAGGGCTTCAGACTCATCACTTGCAAAATAAAAGAGTTTAACAAAATGATCTTTAAGATCCCTTCCATCTCTGACAATCGTTCATTCCATTATGGCAGTCAGTTGGGTCTGTTAAGAGACACTACGTTCCAGAAGTCTTATCTACAGTGCTAGCATGGTAAAGCTTTACCTAGCTAGCACCAATGGTCCATGTAGCATAACTGATATAACGGCTATGATATTAACTTGGTTTTTTGGTAGCAACAACTTATATGGAGTGTAATCATATACTTTATCGACATAAACACAAAAGAAAACAGTTCTCACAAAATAAAAAATGGACCTTTTGTGTATATCACTTTTAGATTCGAATAAAATGTTAGCCTGATCTTATTGCTATAAAATAAACAATGATTTTTTAAAGTATAAAAATGTTTATAAGACACTGCCTCACTTATCCATTTTCATGAATTGGAAAGGTGATTCATGAGATCTAGCTTGTGATTAAAACTTTTCTGGTGGGCTTTCTGAGGAGGCCTTTGGGACTATAGTCTCTTTCCTTTAAGAGAATGGCAAGGAAATAATAGAACTTGATTAGTACATATAGATTTTTTTCCTTCATCTAATGATTAAGGCAAGTGAGATTGTTGTTCCCATTAAAAGCTCGGGCAATCTTTATCAATTACTCTATGGAGTATTTGACTAAAATGAAAATAAGATTCTCATTTAGTATTTATTCTATTATTTTCAAATACTGACATTGTATTCTTTTGATGCTAACTTATTTATACTACCTGTCAGACATAAAGTCTTAGAATAGACACTCATTCCAATTTAGTTATTGGGTACTTCTTCCCACCTGAAAATTCAAATTTATGTTAACAGAAGCAATATGAACTTCTTATGTTATAATAATTACTACAGATACAGTTATTTTAGAAAATAATTTTTAAGTCACTTTTTAAAGACTCTAAAGTCTTAAAATGGAAAATAAACAGGATCTATTCAGGCTCATAACTTTAGATGTAATCCAGAAGGGCTTATTAATTAATTGGTCAAGGAAACACTATGATGTAATATTAAGAGAATGGCATTTGATCTCAGACTTCCCAGGTCTGTTACTAATAATCTGTCTGACTTTGGTTAATTTATTCAAACTCTAATTCAGTGATTTTCAAAATTTAGTGTTTATCAGAATCATCCCGAAGGTTTGTTAAAGCACAGACTCCTGGGCTTCCCTCTCATAGTTTCTGATTCAGTAGGTCTAGGGTGGGGCCCCCAAATCTGCATTTCTAACGAGTTCCCAGGTGATGCTGCTGGTCCCCAGGCTATTCTTTGTGAGTCATTACCCTAAGTCAGTTTCAAGGGAGGATAATAATATCTCTTGGAATGGTTGTCAATATTAAATAAGTTGCTCTCTATTAGACACCTTGGGACCAAGCAAGTCCAAAGGTGTCTGACTAATAGGAAAATTTTAATTAGTATTAGTTTCCTTTCCCCTCTGTCTCCTCTCTTTCTCCAATAAACACTAACAAGATGCTCTGTGGGATATGATGGATGAATATGGCAAGAATCCTATCTTTATGAATCTTTAATTAAATGGAAAAAAAAGAACACATGTGACAATTAAAAAAAAATACTGAGATCATTAAACAATGAAATGCTAAATTGCTTTTTATATTCATTTATTGGCATTTGAGGATTCCAGAAGAGGGAGAGAGCACTGGGGGCTGTTAATGGCCAGGGAAGGCCTCACTGAATAGGTGAGATTTAATTAGTTCTAGAGCTAGAAGTTCTGTATTATTAATACCTGTAGGCTGGTAACAGATTATGAAAAAAAAAATGAAACAAAACAAAACTAAAAACCAGGTGGAGGGATTTAGACTGAAAATGTTTAGCACCAGGATGGGAAAATATTTTAGGCTTTTGAACAGAGGAATAATATGACGAAAGTCTTTCTTTGGGAAAACAAACCAAAATGGAGTGTGCAGGAAGTTAGGCTGTGAAAAACATGATACCACTCCCTCCTCTAAAAGGCTGTTACAGCAGTAGACAAACCAGCTTGGCTTGCACTGGGAGCTGTTGAGTGCAGACTAGACCAAGCTTACAGGAAGAGTTTTTCAAGTATTTGTCTTCTATTGCATAGTTGTTTGCATCTGCCCCCCTACTAGAGTGTGGGGCCTATTACTTTCAATCACATAGTACATCTTATTGTGCCTTTCACAAACAGGTGGTTGTGTGGTAAATGTGGCCTGAATTAAATTAAAGGAGCTTTGAAAAGTCTTGGTGATGACTGGTCATGTGGGAGAAAGGACAAAGTGACAAGAAGAATGATAACTCTGATAAGCAGGGCTTCAAGATTAGTGTTAATGTTATATATAAACAGGGAGGTTTGGACAGGCAGCCAGTTAGGGGTATAATGATTTTACTATGGATGTGGCATTGATATAATAACATCTGGGCATCCAAATGGAAATGTTCAGAGACTTCAGCCCGTGCAAAAGATCAGGATGGAGGATGTGAATGTTGTTGGACTGTGGAATCATAGCTTGGCAAGGACTCAAATTTTACTATAATTCCTTATCTAATACAGGAACTGACCCTAGACCCTTATTGCTCAAAGTGTGGTTTCCAGACCATCAGCATTGATATCATGTGAGAGCCTTCATCATGTTAGAAATGAAGAATCTGGAGCCCCACCCCAGATCTAGTGAATCAGACCCTGCATTTAAAAAAAAATCCCTAGAGGATCTATATGGACATTAAAGATTAAGATGCACTGCCTATGTACCATTCCTGATTTATCCTGACAGTTTTCATACTTCGAGTGAAGGAGGGCTTATTAGCTCATAGGATAATCCATTTTCTTTTGGCATCTCTAATTGTAATAGTTTAAACCTAGGCATACTCTATGGGGAAAATTATGTAGAAAAATGGTCTCAACCTTGACTACAAATCGGAAACACCTAGGGAACCTTTAAAAACTACTGATGCCTACACTACATACCCACTAGAATAGCTAAAATTAGAAAAACACTTACCATTTGCCCCAGATATTAAACTTACAGGTATTTATGCAAGGAAAATGAAATTATATGTCCACAAAAAGACTTGTCCAAGAATATTCATACTAATCTTATTCATAACCCTAAACAGGAAACAACTCAGCTGTCTATCAGAAGAGGAATGGATTTTAAAAATCACGATATATTCATACAAGGGATTACCGCTTAGCTATAAAAAAGAATAAACTGATGGTACATGCTACAACAGAGATGGGCCTCAAAAACATTATGGTAAGTGAGGGAAGCCAGACACAAAAGGTATATACTATATAGGATTTATTCATATGAAGTTCTAGAATAGGCAAAAAATAATCCATAGTGGTAAAAATCAGAACAATGATTACCTTTTGGAGTTGATGGGGTGAGGATGGGTTATAAAGGGACTTGAGGGAACTTTCTGGGGTGTCAGAAATAGTCCATATTGTGATAAGGCGGGTTATACAGATGTATATATTTGCCAAATGATATTAAAGATTTGTTCATTTAATGGTATATAAATCATAAATTAATGAAAAAAATCCAATGCTTGGGTCACATGTGAAAGGTTCAGATTTAACTGTTCTGGGAATGCAATGTGGGTGTCAGAATCTTAAAAATCTTACCAGGTGATTCTAATGAGCAGCCAAATTTGAGCCACTGGTTATTGGATGTGGAGAGGGACAATGCATGATCCTATGGGTGGGGGAAGAAAGCAGAAGGGACAAAGGAGATGGGAAAGAAATAGTTTAGAGAACAGGAGGAAACATAGAAAAGGATAACATCAAGAAAATCAAAGGGAATGGGAATTCAAGGGCAGATTCAATGGAAGTAGAAAGTATAGTCATGAGTGAGAAAATGATGTTTCCATCAGTGATGGCCAACATGTACTAACAGTAGTTGCAAAAGATCATAATACTCTATTTTTACTGTATCTTTTCCATGGTTAAGTATGTTTAGACAACCAAATACTTACCATTGTGTCACAGTACTCAGTACAGTCATATGCTGTACAGGTTTGTAGCCTAGGAACAATAGGCTATGCCATGTAGCCTAGGTGTGTAGTATGTCATAGGATCTAGGTTTGTGTAAGGTTACTCTATAGTGTTCACACAATGACTAAATCACCTTAAAATGCATTTCTCAGAATGTATCCTTGTTGTTAAGTGATTCATGACTGTACTGTAGAAGTCAATCAGAACGAAAATGAAGCAAAATGTCTACTCTCATAAGGTCATTTGAATAGAAATGTAAGGACAGTAACAGATTACATTGTAAATGAGGAAATTTGCAGTAGGAAAAAAAAAAAACCAGCAGTTGCAACATAAACTGGGGTAACCTTAAATAGAATGTGCCTGCAAAACCAAATCTGACTTACTTTTATCTTCATATAAGTGATGTAGTATTCCCAGGGAATTCAAATATTCTGAAAATGTTTAGTTAACAGACCCTTATTCTTGAGGAACAGTTTTTTTCTCTAGGGAAAGCCTCAGCATGCAGCCTCCCTCTTTGGGTGGTTGTAAGGGAAGTTATAAATGTTTTGCTTGTTTTGCTGACATTATGCAAGAACTAAATGTCTGTTGTGAGGCGGTTTCCAAATGTAAGTTGATACCATAGCAAGGGCCCCTGGAAGAGAGTTGTTATAAAGATTTTGGAAGGTTTTATAACTAACTGTCCTATCATTTCTAAATAGCATTGTAAATATTGGCTTCTGTCAACCTTTAACTATACACTTCTACATCATGTGTCAGAGTTAAGTATTATTTTCCCCAAAGCCTTTCAGGAAACCACATAAAAATTTTGTCCTGGTTCTGTTTTTCAGTGAAAAACTCAAATTGAAACTGTAGCTAGAGAATTGAATGGGGAAAAATATGCATGGCAGGGAGAAATTTGAGCCTAATACTTTTTGCAGCACTTGTCTCTTACCTAATCCAGAATCTCTTAAAGGGTGAAGGACCCTGAAAACCTTGAGTAGGATTTTCTACAGAGGTCCTTTGACCCAACCATGAAGGAAATCTCTATGGATACTTCTAGAGAGAAATTCTCTGTGCTCATATGTCAGTTATCTGCACTGAGAGATTGATTTGGGCTCTCTGATAGGAGGAAAAATGAACCATTTCATATGTTACAAATTAGTGTTTCAAATTCAATGTTCAGTGTCAGAGAAACAGATATCTGCTCATCAGCGTCCTCTCCTGAAGGCATCACAGTAAATGCCACAGAAACATTTGGACAGTGTGTGTCCTATCAGATTCAAATACCCTTACCTGAGTCACATCACTCTTTCCAGGACAGTTAACAGAGCAGGCAGTTCAGAGTAATGAGCTCTGTTTGATGTCCCTGAAGTTGATGTCCAGCATGCTTGTTGTATTAGCAAGCCAGTGTGTCCAGCGACAGCAGAAAAGAACAACAACAATCAGACCTTAAAGAAATTTGCCTGCTTGACAGTGACGAATTAAGGTATTGCCACCTCTGGCAGAATGATGAACCTTGAAGCAATATTAGCTCAAAAGCTTCGGTTTTCAGAAGTTTGTGAAGTAGAGCTCTGCCTTCTGTCAGGGATAAGATTTTGACACAAGGAGAAGATGTTTTGGTTAATAAGATCCAAGATTTCTTCCTGTACTCTTGTCCCCTGATTCCAATTCCCATCCTGCTTGCCTCTCTTCACTCCCACAGCCACAAGAAGAGCTTGGGAAATTTGCTTTATGATCTACTGCTTATTTAGATCACTACCATAGCCTATCTGTAAATAATAGTATATACAAAAAGCAGAAATGTTCAAGCGCGTAAATGTTAAAGATTTAGATGTTTTTTATATGATAAGAAAGTGAGAAATGAGAGGTTAAAGTTAAAAACAGGAGGGGTTCAAGATGGCAGACTAGAAGCATTTCATGCCTGCCTCCTCCACCTAGCAGAACCAAAGTAGTATACAGACAGTCACACTTCAAGTACATTATCCAAGGGAGAACACTGGAATTTAATGTAGAAATCACAGGAAATACAAAGAGCAGGGAAGGAGAAGGAGGAGAAGCAGTCTCCTTGGCTGGGATCAGCTGGGAGTTGAGAGTGACTTCCCAACATGCAGAAAGGATGAGTAATAGACATCTAGTGCCCCACATCCCCACTGTGGAATCATGTAATCCTGGCAGCAAGAGAACCCTTTGATCCTCCCAGCCCCTGAAACAAACACAGAAAGTTGCCAGGAGTCTTTGGGACAGAACTGCTCCAGGGAGGGAGCTCATGATGAGTCCCACACCCTTTCTGAGACTTAAGCAGCTACAGCAAGTCACCATTTTCAAAACTAACCTCTGGAAAATTGCACACTGTCCTGGGACCCAGCAGTGCCGGAACCGGGGCACTACAGAAATTTAAGCTATTGTTCCTGGGACGCGGGAGCCAGCAGGGAATTCTCCTACAGCTAAGGATAGGAAGCCAGTGAGGTGTGAGCATACCCTCTGAAACTAACATAGGGAGCTGCCCATAAACCGTGGGACAGAAATGATCCAGGTTGGGAGCTTATAATGGGTCCCCATACCCTTTCTGAGACCTAAGCAGCTACAGCAAAGTGCCATTTTCAAAACTAGCCGTGGCAAACTGCATGCTGTCCTGGAACCCAGTGGTGCTAGGAATGGAACATTAAGAAAACTTAGGCTGTCTCTGCTGGGGCCGGGGAGCAAATTGGGAGCACTCCTATAGCCAGTAATAGGGAGTGAGTGAGGCCTAGGCATCAGTAGCTGGTGACAGAAAGTGCATGCTGCTGGAATCTGAGACAGGGACATGAGTGGGATGTGAGTTGCCACTGGGAATTAGTCATGAACTTGGCGAGGGCTCCTTTGTCCAGGGGAAAGAGATGAGCCCCATCAGGACTGGGACATGAAGGTGATGTGTGTCCCCTACTTGCCAGCTGAGGCTGTGGCCACCGAGGGCAGTCTCAGCCTCTCCAGTGGGGAAGCCTCAGAGTAGCTACTACTACCTCTCACCTGAGTAATCTGCATGGGGCTTGAGGATCACCCCACCACTGCTGGTGCCTACTCTCACCATTAGGGTACCTGACAACAAATCCATCTAGACCAGCTTTTCCCCCACTCTGAAATAGAGCATAAGCCCAGTGCCCTGGGTATTGCCCAACTCAATCTATCACCTTGGGCACCTTAGCACTCCTCTCAGGGGCCTGAGGTTGGGCCTAAACTCTCAGCCATACCACCCCAGCTGGCACTTACCTGCAAGTGATGCCTATGACTCTGGTGACTGGCCTGCCCAGCCCATCACAGCCACCATCAACATTAATGCACACTATTTGGGACCCAGAGAATTGTTCTGTCATTGCTACTCCCATCACTCATGCCATCCTGGCTCCCTAGGGGCCTGAGAACTAGCCTGCTGAACAGGTCCACTGCAGACACTATTGGCATCTGAGTAAAGCACCTGGAGTTTCAAGAATCGGTCCACTGGTAACTGCCAACACAAGTACCAGTGTGCACTGTTCTGGGGAACAAATTCAATATCCTTTCATAATAAAAACTCTCAACAAACTAAGCATAGAAGGAACATATCTCAAAATAATAAAGGCCTTATACAACAAACCCACAACTAACTTCATACAGAATGGGGAAAAGTTGAAAGCCTTACCTTTAAGAACTGGAATAAGACACGAATGCCCAATTTCAATAGTCCTGTTCAACATAGTACTCAAAGTCCTGGCCAGAGCAATCAGGCAAAAGAAAGAAAGAAAAGGCATCCAAATTGGAAAATAGGAAGTCAAATTGTTCCTTGTTGCTGATGATTTGATCTTATATCTAGAAAAACCTAAAGACTTCAAGAAAAGACTTTTACGTCTACAAATAACAAATGTTGGCGTGGATACGGAGAGAGAGGAACACTCCTACACTGCTGGTGGGACTGCAAACTAGTTCAACCTCTGTGGAAAGCAATATGGAGATACATTAAAGCGATACAAGTGAATCTACCATTTGATCCAGCAATCCCATTGCTGGGCATCTACCCAAAAGATCCAATGACACTCTACAAAAAAGACACCTGCACTCGAATATTTATAGCAGCACAATTCATAATTGCAAGGCTGTGGAAACAGCCCAAGTGCCCATCAATCCAAGAATGGATTAATAAAATGTGGTATATGTATACCATGGAGTACTATTCAGCTCTAAGAAACAATGGTGATATAGCACATCTTATATTTTCCTGGTTAGAGCTGAAACCCATACTACTAAGTGAAGTATCCCAAGAATGGAAAAACAAGTACCACATATACTCACCAGCAAACTAGTATTAACTGAGCACCACCTAAGTTCACACATATGTACTACAGTAATAGGGTATTGGGCAGGGGGGAGGGGGTGGGGGGCAGGTATATACATACATAATGAGTGAGATGTGTACCATCTGGGGGATGGTCATGCTGGAAACTCAGACTTGTGGGGGGAGGGGGAGAAAGGACATTTATTGAAACCTTAAAATCTGTACCCCCATAATATGCCAAAATAAAAAATATATATAAAAAAAAAGAAAAAAAAGAGAAAAGACTTTTACATTTGATAAATGAATTCTGTAAAGTTTCAGGATACAAAATTAATGTACAGGAATCCATAGCATTTCTATACACCATTAATGATCTAGCTGAGAACCAAATCAAGAGGGTACTTTAATTTATAATAACTGCAAACAAATAAAACACCTAGGAATGTATTTAGCCAAGGAAGTAAAATATCTCTACAAGGAAAAGCACAGAACACTGATAAAAGAAATTGTAGATGTAACAAACACATGGAAAAACATCCCATGTTCATGAATCAGAAAAATTAATATCATTGAAATGACCATGCTGTCCAAAGCCATTTACAAGTTCAGTGCAATTCCTATGAAAATACCAGCATCATTCTTCACAGAATTAGAAAAAACAATCCAAAAATCATATGGTACAAAAAAAGAGCATAAAGATCCAAAGCAATCCTGAGAAAAAAGAACAAAGCTGTAGGTATCACATTACCTGCCTTCAGATTATATTATAAGGCTATAGTAACCAAACCAGCATGGCGTTAGTATAAAAATAGACACATAGACCAATGGGACAGAATGGAGAACCCAGAAATAAAGCTGCATATTTACAGCCAACAAGTTTTTTAAAAAGTTAGCAAGAACATATAATACATTGGGGAAAGGATACTCCCTTCAACAAATTGTGCTGGGGAAATTAGATAGCCACATGCAGAAGAATGCAACTGGATACCTATCTCTCACCATATACAAAAATCAACTCAAAATACATTAAATATTTAAACATAAGATCCAAAAATGTAACAATACTAGAAGAATATCTAGGGACAACTATCCTAGGCATTGGTCTAGGCAAAGAATTTATGCCCCAAACCTCAAAAACACAGGCAAGAAAAACAAAAATAGATAAATGGTACTTAAACTAAAATGCTTCTGCATAGCAAAAGAAATATAATCAACAGAGTGAAGAGACAACCTGTTGAATAGGAGAAAATATTTGCAAATTATTCATCCAATAGGGGACTAATATTTAGAATATACAAAGAACTCAATTCAAAAAACAAAAAGGAAAACACAATCTCAAGAAGTGGGCAAAGGGCATGAATAGACATTTTTGAAAAGAAGATATATGAATAGCCAACAGATATATGAAAAATGCTCAACCTCATTAATCATCAAAGAAATGAAAATCAAATCCACAATGAAATATCATCTTATCCCAGTCAGATGGCTATTATTAAAAAGATTAAAAAAAAAAAGCAAAACAGTTGTTAGCAATGATACAGAGAAAAGGGAACTCTTACACACTGTTGGTAGGAATGCAAACCAGTACTGCCACTATGGAAAACAGTATGGATGGAGATTTCTCAAAAAACTAAATAAGAATTGCCATTTATTCCAGCAATGCCAATACTGGGTATCTACTCCAAAGAAAAAAGAAGTATATGAAAGGGATACCTGCATTTTCATGTTTATTACAGCACTATTCACAATAGCAGAGATATGGAATCAACCTAAGTGTCCATCAATGATTGAATGAATAAAGAAAATGTGGTGTGTGTGTGTGTGTGTGTGTTTGTGTGTGTGTGTGTATACACACATTGGAATGCTACTCAGTTGAAAAACAGAATAAAATCATGTCATTTGCAGCAATGTGGGTGGAACTGGAAGTTATTATCTTAAGTGAAATAAGCCAGGCACAAAAAGATGAATATTGTGTGTTCTCACTCATATGTATGAGCTTGAAAATTTGAACACATGGATGTAGAGAATGAAAAGATAGATAACAGAGAATGGGAAGGATGAGTTGTGTTTAGGATGAGAATGAAGAGAGGTGGATTAAAGGGATACAAACATATAGTAAAATAGAAAGAATGCATTTAATTTTTGATAGCCAAGTAGGATGACTGTTCTTAACAAAAATGTATTGCACTCAGGTGATGGGTACCCTAAATATCATGACTTGATCCCTACACACTCTATACATGTAACAAAATTTCTCATATATCCTGTTAATTTTCACAAATAAAAATATAGAAATAAAAATAAAGTAAGAATGGAAAAGCTACTGGCTCAGAGCTACAACTACAAAATTTTTTTAACACAGAGCTCAAATAGAAGTGTCTGACCTGATTTGATCTGATTCTAGAAATCTACTTGGATTCTTCTAATTTCATGGTATGAATAGAAGTAGTAAGACAAAGCCTTTCTGCAGAAAGAATAGAGATTTTCATTGCTAAACAAAGAAAGAACCTTGGAATGTCTGTAGTAGACCTAAAAATTGTTGAATTAATCCCTGAGGCTGACAGTGCCTTGAATAATAAACCAATTTTGCCTCAAAGTGGAGTTCTTTCATCAGATTTTGTTTCTGCCACCATATGAAATGTTCACTAATATATATTAAGTGCCATCAACTTGACATAATTGTGTTATGACTTTTATGGAAACTGTGGAGAAATAGAAATAGAAATGTATTTGATCTTTTCCCAGTCCTTGTAGCTTATAAATCATCTTAATACTATTATCATGATTATATTAATACATATTTATGGAAGATAAAAAATATCGTTATACAATATGAATTGAAGAAACTTATTAGCTTAAAAAATGGGCATCTATCCAAAAGATCAAATGACACTCTACAAAAAAGAGACCTGCACTTGAATGTTTATAGCAGCAGAATTCACAATTGCGAAGCTGTGGAAACAACCCAAGTGCCCATCAATTCATGAGTCGATGAATAAAATGTGGTATATGTATACCATGGAGCACTATTCAGCTCTAAGAAACAACGGTGATATAGCACATCTTGTATTTTCCTGGATAGAGCTGGAACCCATACTACTAAGTGAAGTATCCCAAGAATGGAAAAACAAGCACCACATATACTCACCAGCAAACTGGTATTAACTGAGCAGCACCTAAGTGGACACATAGGAACTACATTCAATGGGTATTGGGCGGGTATATATATATACATAATGAATGAGATGTGCACTGTCTGGGCGATGGTCACGCTTGAACCTCAGACATGTGGGGGGAGGGGGGAAAGGGCATTATTGGAAACCTTAAAATTTGTACCCCCATAATATGCTGAAATAAAAAAATAAATAAATAAATCATTTAGTAAGGACAAAATGAAGACTGTTCTCTTGGGCATATAATAATATAAAGATACATATGACCATGGATAAGCTCTTGAGCCGTGTGAAATAATGCTTGTTTTATTTCTCCTAATTAGTAATACTGATGTATCTTGGGCATTTCAGATTCTCTAATTGCATTTTTGATAGCCTTTACTTTTATGCACTGATGTTATTTATAAAGAATTTCCCTTTAGCTCTTCAATGTCATCTTTTACACCTTCTTAATTATGCTCAAGTGGAAAATACTTCTTCCAGATAGTTTTGAACATTGTATCATTTAGTTTTTGCTGTGTAACAAGTTACCCCAGGACTCAGTGCTTAAAACAAAAATCATTTATTGTTTCTTTTGAATATATAGTTCATATTGGAAAGAGGCTGATCTGAGCTTGGATCAGCTGAGAGGTTCTTCTGGTCTCTACTGGGCTCCCTCACATGTCTGTGGATAAGGCTGGTGCTCGGTCAATCCAGACTGAGCTTGGCTGGGAGAGATCTGCTCTACATGTCTCTGACCCTCTTCTTTAGACCAGTGGAGTAGCTGGCCATGTTCTTCTCTTGGCAATACAGAAATTCATGAGAGAAAACCTACTTCACAAGCACTTTTCCAAGTGTATCTGCTTGTGTCATATCTGTTAACATCTTAGTATCTAAACAAATCACATGGCCGGACCAGCAATCAAATGGCAGGGAAATATTTTCCACCTCTTAATGGGAGGAGGTACAAGCTCACATGTCAAAGAATGTGGATATGGTGTGTATGTGTGTTAAGAATGGGGGTCATTGGTTAAAACTACTAGAGCCTTCTGTTTTGATCCTTCTGAAATACTTATTTGTTTTTCTTAAAATAAATTCTAAATCTTGCTCCAAGAGTCATTTTTTACCCAAATAACATTTTTAAAGGTAAGGGTTAATTTGTACCCTTTAAGTTGGCCTTCCAGAAAATGAGATGGGCTGCAAAGCTCCATGGAAATTAGTTATTGCATAGTACATATGACAGTCAATCAAGGTAAACCTCAAGGGCGGCTTAGATGTCTGCCACGCCAATCCCCATCCGTGTAAGAAGAGTGATAGTTGCCTCCACAAACATGATAGTTAATGTAGTGAATCCTGCTGCTAGTTTGCTGTATTATTTAGTTGCAACCACAAGGCCTAGATTCAACCAGTGAAGATCCCAGTGCTTCTTTCTATCATTAATGCTGAGCTGACAGGATGGAGTTGTTGCCAAAGTTTTGGCAAGTCATATTACTATTATACTCTGGCCTCTAATTACACTGAGGCATAAGCTGATGCCTCCCTAATCAGGCTCAGAGTCTGACATCTAGCCCTGTTAGATCTCCATGGCTGCCCTAGGTTGAATGAGTAATGGAGGACCTGCACATTTGTTATTGATTCTTTCTCTTTGAGTTGTCCCCAAAGAGCACTGCTCCAGTATATCTGGTGTAGGTGCTGCTTTGCCATTTGCTTTTTGTTAGGATATCATTACTAGTCTTCATTTTACTTTGTATTAAGAGAAATGTGTCATTTTCTCTCTGGACCCTATTTTTGATGAATCCATTGTTCTCTAACCTGAGCCATAAAATTTTTTATTTCACCACCTTAAGAATCATCTTCCTTTCATGGTATTTGGGGTCACTTCCATCAATACTTTTTCTAGCTCCTCTCTTTCTCAAAGACCTCTTGAAATTTCATGTTTAATATAGAGCCTTGTATTAGTGAGTTTCTCAGTGAATCATACTACCAAAGAAATGATCTTTTGTGTTTAGCAGTATGTAACACTTAACCTGTATCTAACATCAATAGCTATTACTTTGTATTCTCTCCTTTGTGATTTTTAAATATTAAAAGACATCCTATCAAGTACATGTCAATATTAATATTCCTCATTATAAAAATATAAACTTCTGGAGGAGATGGACTGTGCATGTGGTTATTATATTACTCTGTGTGTGTCTATGAATTATCATTTGGAAGCTGAGCACAGTTGGAAGGAGACTCTGGGTTTGTGACACTCAGTTCTATCATTGCCTAGTTAGATTGTCTGATTTATTTTTATTTTAATAGAAATAAGTTGGAGTAGAATTAGGAAGAAAACATTGAGAAATTGCTCTTGAAAAAGATTTTTTTCCCCAGATATCATAAAATCTTATTAATTCCAACCAGACTGTGCTGGAATTAAAGAGCCTTTCCTGGCCACTTCACACTGGCTCTATCTACCTTTACTGAACTCATGCACTCTGTGTTTTAGTGCTTGAGCACAAACTACCTTATTCAGATCTATTGCTGTTGCATTTAAGTGTCTGGTTTTCTCAAGCAGGTTCCAAAATTGCTGAAGATGGAAACTCTTGTACTGACATTCTCTTTGTCTTGTTTTTGTCATTGTGTAAGTGCTATAGCATAGCAGGTTTTAAAAAACTTCATTATGAGTGAAAAGTATACTAAAAACAAGCTCATGATATGAAAAATGTGTGCTCCTATCTTTATTCTGTTCCTTTCTTTAGATAGGAGAGTATTATTTTCTCACATCATCCTCTTAGAAATTTCATAAAATCCATCTTTGTCTTTTCAGGCACCCCTTTCACAAATCTTTCATCACCTGCTCTAACTTCATGCGAGCTAGGACTGTTATCCAGAGAGAATCTCTGATGGAGATGATTTTGCATGTGTATTCCTTTCTTGAAAGCCAGTTTCCTTAAAAGAAATATAAGAAGTTCATCAGTACTGACTTCGGCCCTGCTTAGAGGGGCCCCTGCACTGAACCTGACAATTTAGAACACTCCACTCTGGCCCTCTTCCAGTTGTGTCCTGTCTCATGGAGAGAAAGGCTTTTGGGCACAAGGAGACATGCCTACATGGAACCGGTATTCCTGCTTGCGTACCATGCTCTGGCTACCCAGGATTCTAGAGTGCATGTTCAAAGAGCCCAAGCCTGCATTGAGGACCTGCATCCTCCTGTTCCTCAAGTCCATCTTCCAAAGGGATAGATGATGACAACATACATCCCATAGGCCCAAAGGATAACCAAAGGGTGACTCTTTGTGGGAGTTTGGAGAAGACTTGAGGTATTCGGTCTAGGGTGCCTACATATATATGTGCAAATTTGCAACATGAAGTGTGGAGTAGTTAGGGAAAAGAAGAGAAGGGAACAGGCCACAAGCCACAGGCTTTTCTCATGTGGCCATATTCTCACTCAGAGCATCAAGAACTCCCAGAATTCTAACTTCAAAGCTGGCATTCCAGGTTGTTACAAAGACATATGACATGTTGGCCTCCATGTATATTTTTGCCTCAATCCTGCAAATGTTAGGGAAGGATCTATCAACAATAATCCCTAAATTCCATGCTTTTCTCCCCCTTTTATCTGCCTGTGTTTTTATGCTTATTAAGTGGAGGTCACAAACACAGTGCTCTTTGAAAGTAATGGGATCACATTGTCAGCCAAACTTTTCTGTGATGAAATGTGCGGGTGCCCCAGATATCTGTAAAGTCCATGTTTAGGCAAACCATATTTTTATTTCACTTCAGGATAGCTTATGACAGTAATGTACTTGCATGACTTCCAATGGTAATCTGTTCATTTATGGACAGGGATTGAAAAAAACAAATGGTTAAACTATTAGAGAATTTTAGATGGTATTGTAGTGAGTTCAGGCTGCTATAACAAAATACTGTAGACTTGATGGCTTAAACAACAAACATTTATTTCTCACAGTTCTGGAGACAGGGAAGTCCAAGATCAAGGTCTTCACAGATTCAGTTTCTAGTGAGGTTCCTCTTCCTGGTTTGCAGACAGCTGCCTTCTTGCTATCCTCAGAAAGAGAAGAGAGAGAGAGAGCTTCTATTTCTTCCCCTTTCTATAAGGACATTAATTCCATCATGAGGGCCCCACCTTCATGACCTAATCTAACCCTCATTACCTCCCAAGGGTCCCACCTCCAAATATCATCACATTGGAGATTAGGGGTTTAATATATACATTTTGGGGGAACACAAACATTCAATCCATAGCAGATGGTTTGAGATAAGTGGCATTTCTTGCAAGTGTTAAAGAATGAGTTTTTAGCAATATGTACAAGGTGCCTTACCCATGATATTTAAAAAGGGTGTAAGAAATGATAGCTCAGATAAATATAAGGAGAAAGCAAAAGACAAAGCAGGAGGTGCAATTTAGTAAAAATGACAGACACAAAGCTTTCCAGTCAGGAAACCTCTATGAAAGATCTCACAGTTCTAACATTAGGTCTAGCTATACATAAGCAATTATGTTGCTGACCTTCCTGTTCAGTAGTTGTTACAAAGTTAGTCTCACTCAATTGAATTTTTATTATTTTGTCCCTGTCCTCGACTTTTCAAGAGAGGAAATTTTTACCCTCCTCCCACCATATCAGTTTTTTTTCCCTAGCACATTTTGTTCTAGGGAAATGTTTTATGGCATTATTGCTGTTTTTTTTTTTTTTTCACTATAAAGTAGAAAGCATTGTAGTTGATTCATCTTCTTTGTCTTGTCAAACACTTCACTCATCTTGACATTTGCAGAAGGCTTCAAAGGTGTGTCTTCTATTAGTAATATTAAATTGCAATTGCGCTCATAATTTTCAATAGAGTTTGAATAGGATGCAGAAAATTATCAGAATATCTGATTTTGGCATTTGTTAAATGAATGATGCATTGTCAACAACCTTGGCTTTTTGTTCTGTTATGTTCAATGGAGGAAAAAAAAGCACTCTGAAAATAATATCACTTTATTTCTTTAGAACAAACATGAATAGACAGTATTTGACATGTTGGCATTCATTTCTATATATTACCACATTTTATATCATAGTCTGTGCACTAAATGCTTCAGGCATTCTTGTGACCACTCCTTATGCCTCAGCATGGACCTCCTCATAAATAGTATTTAAATGAAGACAGCAGCCTAGAGAAATTGTTATTACGTATACAAGATACTCAACAATATTGTTAGTTATAACAAAATATAACCTAAAAAATCAGTAGGAAAATAAACAAAATAATATAGTCATATAGTGGAATATCGGACAACAGTGTGTATGAACCAATGAAAACTATGTGCATTAACATGGACAAATCTCAAGAGGACCTTGAGAAAAAAAGAAGTTGCAAAAGAAGGCACACAGTATGTGTGGCTGGCATTGTTCTTGTTTCCTGACATCTAGTTCCTCTCTCCTATGAGGAACATGGGAAGATTTTATATCCCTATTTCCTTGAAATTAGATGTAACCCTGAGACATGCTTTGGCTAGTAAAATGTGAGCAGCAGTGATGTTCACCACTTCCTGGAAGCATTTAAATGCTGTTTGTTGGTGCAGGATTCTCTTTTTTCCCTGCACTGGTGATTGTGGAGGCACACCAAGGCATGTGCCATGTGGAGGCGTGATGGTAAGGGTGGCTACCCTGGGGAGTTGCCTGGACCCATAGTAAGACTTGGAGTTAAAAAAATTAACCTTTGTTGTGTTAAGACACCAAGATTGTTCTACTGAATGTTGAGGAAGCCATAGTGTTTATTCACCAATTTCCATTCTTCATTAGTTGAAGATGTTTAATCTCTGGCACTTGTAGGCTTCTCATGTTCCATCACTGGGTGAGCCTTCAGGCATAGAAAGAGAGGTACTTGGGTTGTTTAAGTGAGAAGCTGTCAGTGTATACATGAATTGTCTATTGTGGCTCTGGGTGAAGTCAAAGGTGGACCAAGGGAACATGGGGCAGTATATCATTAACCTCCGTTATGGGATCAGATAGTCAAATATGCACATGTGCTAGTTATTGGCAGCTACAGGTACTTTTCTGTTTTGTTAACACTTTTTTAAGGGGGGTTAATGATTGTATTTTGGAAATGCCAAGGAGGGAATGGCAAGTGGACATGGAGGAACAAAATTGTATAAATGAAAGAGAGAGAAAATAGCAGAAAGAAGGAAAGTGGGAACTGTAGACAATAGTCATAGAAGGAGAGATGTAAAACTGGAAGGATGATCAGGTCTTATTCACTGGGTATAGTTTTTCAACCACCAATTAATATATGAGTTGTTTCTTCCTGAGCACTTTCCCTGCATTTGTGTGTCGTCACCAGGTGAATTATAAAACATTATATATGGCTCCCAGCTCAAAAAAGTTCTTATAAACTTAATAATAAAGCAAAATGGATCAGTATTCCCTTCTATTAAGTTAAACTTTATTCCAAACCATTGGAGCCAGATATTTTTAGACCTCATAATTTTTCAGATTTTAGAAAAATAATATGGTTCATGTATTTTATATAACCCCAAACCCCAGAAAGGTTTGCAATCACACCATCTAATCAAATGCATTTATGCAATAAAATGTGGAAATTTTCACACCAAGTGTGATAGAGACTATAATTAGCCTCTTATCAGTTTAGACCAGGTTTTGCTGACAGATGAGTCCAGGTTGGGAAAAGGTTGGCTGGCAGCAGAATCATAAGAAAAACATTTGTTTTCAGGGCCTTATGAATTTTGCAATAGCAGATAGGGAAATATAGATCTATATTAAACTACATTTTAAAGTAACTATAAGGAATAAATGAAGTAAAAATTACAGTGTGGTACCCAATGATTATTTATTTATATATTTTTAAAATTATTATGGGTACATAATAGTTGTATATCTTTATAGGGTACATGTGATGTTTTGATACAGGCATACAATGTGAATTAATCAAATCAGGGTAATTGGGTATCTATCACTTAAGGAATTTATCATTTGTGTTAGGAACATTCCAATTCCATTCTTTTAGTTATTTGAAAGTACACACTAACTTATTGTTGATTATAGGTACTTCTTGTGTTATCAAATATTGTTCATTCTAACTCTTTAACTATTAATATATTTTTACACTCATTAACCATCTCCACTTTATTGCCCCTTCCATGCTACCCTTCCCAGCCTCTGGTAATCGTCATTCTACTCTCTGTCTACAAGAGATCAATTGTTTTTAATATTTAGCTTCTACATATGAGTAAGAACATGTGAGATTTGTCTTTCTGTCCCTGGTTTATTTCACTTAGCATAACTTTCTTCAGTTCCATCCATGTTGTTGCAAATGGCAGGATTTTATTCTTTTTTGTAGCTGTATCATATTCCATTGTGTATATATGCTGCCATTTCTTTATCCATTCATCTGTTGATTGACAATTAGGTTGATTCCAAATCTTGGCTATTGTGAAAAGTACTGCAATAAACATGGGAGAGCAGATATCTTTTTGCTATACTGATTTCCTCTCCTTTGGATATATACCCAGCAGTGGAATTGCTGAGTCACATGGTAGTTCTATTTTTAGTTTATTGAGGAACTGCCATAGTGTTCTCCATAGTAGTTGCACTAATTTACATTCCCACCAACAGTGTATGAGAGTTTCCCTTTCTCCACATCCTTGCCAGAATTCATTATTGCCTGTCTTTTTGATAAAAAATACATTTTAACCGGGGTGACTTGATATTTCATTGTAGTTTTCATTTGCATTTCTTTTATGACTAAGGATGTTGAGCATTTTTTCATATACTTGTTGGCCATTTGTGTGTCTTCTTTTGAAAAATGTTTATTCAGGTCCTTTGCCCATTTTTCAATTGGATTGTTTGATTGCTTTTTTTTCCTATTGAGTTGTTAGAACTCCTTATATATTCTAGTTATTAATGACTTGTCAGATGGGCAGTTTGCAGATATTTTCTCCATTCTGTGGGCTGTCTCTTCTCTTTGTTGATTGTTTCCTTTGCTGTGCAGAAGCTTTTTAACTTGATGTGGTCCCATGTGCCCAATTTTGCTTTGGTTGCCTATGCTTTCAGGGTATTACTCAAAAAGTCCTTGCCTAGAGCAATGTCCTGGATCATTTCCTCGATGTTTTCTTTTAGTAGTTTTACATTTTTAGGACTTAGATTTTAATCTTTAATCCATTTGATTTGATTTTTGTGTATTGTGAGAGATAAGGGTCTAGTTTCATTTTTCTGCATATGGCAATCCAGTTTTCCCAGCACCATGTATTGAAGATACTGTCCTTTCCCCACTGTATATCTTGGCATCTTTGTCGAAAATAAGTTCACTGTAAATATGTGGATTTATTTTTGGGTTTTCTAGTCTGTTCCACTGTTCTATGCGTCTGTTTTTATGCCAGTCGCAAGCTGTTTTGATTACAACTCTGTAGTATAATTTAAAGTTAGGTAAAGTGATTCCTTCAGTTTTGTTATTTTTACTCAGGATGGCTTTGGCTATTCTGGGTCCTTTGTGGTTCCATATAAATTTTAAGATTATATTTTCTATTTCTGTGAAGTATGTTATTGGTATTTTGATAGGGATTGCATTGAATCTGTAGATTGCTTTAGGTAGCATGGACTCTTTAGCAATTTTGATTCTTTCATTCCATGAACATGGAATATCTTTTCATTTTTATACCTGCATCAATTTCTTTCATCGATGTTTTATTGTTTTCATTATAGTGATCTTTCACTTCTTTGGTTAAGTTTATTCCTAGGTATTTTATTTTTAGCTATTATAAATGAAATTACTTTCTTGTTTTCTTTTTCAGATTATTTACAGTTGACATATATAAATGCCACTAATTTTTGTATATTGATTTTGTATCCTGCAATTTTACTTATCATGTTTAATAGTTTTTTATGATGTCTTTACATATATTTAGATATAAAATCATATCATCTGTAAGCTAGGATAATTTGACTTATTCTTTTCCAATTTGGATGCCCTTTATTTCTTTCTCTTGTCTGATTGCTCTAGCTAGAATTTCCAGTACTATGTTGAATAACAGTGGTGAAAGTGAGCATCCTTGTCTTGTTCTAGATCTCAGAGGAAAGGCTTTCAGTTTTTCCTCATTCAGTATGATACTAGCTGTGGGTCTATCATAAATGGCTTGCATTGTATTAAGGCAGTTTCCTTCTACACCCAGTTTTTTGGAGATTTGTGATAAAGGGACATTGAATTTTATCAAATGCTTTTTTTTCAGCATCCATTGAAACAATCATATGGTTTTTGATGCTTAGTTCTGTTGATATGATTGATCACATTGATTGATTTGCAGATATTGAACCATACTTGCATCCCTGGGATGAATCCCATTTTATCATAATGAATAATCTTTTTACTGTGTTATTGAATTTGATTTGTTAGTATTTTGTTGAGGGTTTTTCATCTATGCTCATTAGAGATTTTGGCTGACAATTTTCTTTTTCGTTGTGTCTGTGTCTGCTTTTGGTATCAGGTTGATATAGGCCTCATATTAGTTTGGGAGTATTCCATCTTCCTCAATTTTTTGGAATAGTTTAAATAGGATTGTGGCCTCCAATGATTTTCACCTTCGAACTGAATATGGCTGACCTACGTAACCAAGAGTATATTGCAAAAATGACCAAGTGTACATTCTGAGGCTAGGTCATAAAATACATGACTTGCCCTTTCTCCTGAATCACTAGCTCTGGAGGAAGCCAGCCACTGTATCTTGAGTATACTTTCAGGTATATGAATGAGAAACTTCAGGATTTGATCTTCCAGTTCTAGTCAAGCTTTCTGATGACTTAAGCCCTAGCCAACATCTTAATGAAATATCTTGAGCCAGAACCACACAGCTAAGCTGCACCTAGATGCCCTACATGAGATATCCACAGGCAGAAGAATGAAAAGTTTCTTTCATGGCAACTCGTGTGGGAACTGCCATGGCTATGTTGGTAGCTGTGGGTAGGCAAGGGGAGGAGTAGAAGGGTCTGAATGGAGGAGAGCTGGCATTCTGGTCTCCTTTGTCCTGAGGGACTCCCCTGGTTTGTTGTATTTTCCTCTCCCCTCAAGGCAGCCAGCCCTGAATGTCCAAGCTCTGGGGTCATACAGTTCCCTTGGGACCCACTGGGTCCCAAGTCTAAGGGGAGGGAAAATAAATACCTCCACCTACCCTTCCTATGGGGCTCCAAATTCATGGGTGATTGATCTCTGCCAAAATCTTGCTACTTCTTATTCTGCTCCACAACTCCTTCCTGTGGGATTTCTGGTAGGTTCTGGCACTTGTCCCTCAGAATTACACCTGGGTTATATATTTTTTGCCTAAAACTTTTCCTTCTTTCTGAGATGAACTGGCAAATGATGTCTCTAGTCAGCTATCTTGCCTCCCCTCCTGTTCTTATCTCAACTTTTTAGCTTTGAGTATTATGTTAGCTATGAGATTGTCATAAATGGCCTTTATTGTGTTGAGGTACATTCCTTTTATACTTAATTTGTAAGAAGATTTTGTCATGAAAGGTGTTGAATTTGCTAGAATATTTTTTATGCATCTATTTAGATGATCATATAATTCTTCTCCCTCATTCTGTTAATTTGATGTATCACATTTGTTGATTTGCGTATGTTGAACTATTTTTGCATCTTTGGGATAAATCCCACTTGATAATAGTGTATAATCTTTTAATATGCTGTCAAATTTTGTTTGCTAGTATTTTGAGGATTTTTACATCCTTGTTTACCAGGAATGTTTGCTTTTCTTTTCTTGTAGTGTCATTGTGTGCCTTTGGTATCAGGATATTGTTGGCCTCATAAAATGTTGTTTTTTTTTCCTTTTTTTGATTGTCAAATTGAACTTACATTTTTATTTATTTATTTTCCTTTTTGCCATTTTATTTAGGAAAATGTAAAATAAACAGAAAATCCCTTCACATAATATGAAAAAGATCCCCCTTAGGGAAAAAAGCATACATATTCATACACAGGTGTTCTAGAGCACACGTATATTCTGACACACACACACACACATATCTATATCTATATCTATATCTATATCATCTATATCTATATCTATATATACATATACATACTTTAACTTGGAGAAAGGATCTTAAAAAATACAAAATCTAGTATTGATATTACTTATTGAACTTTCATGGAACAATAATTCTGAAATAGACTGTGACTAAACCTCTGAGGTATAATTTCATATATAAAATTCCTTTTGATGTGTTCCCTACACTTAAAGGTTTTGAAAGAGTTTGTGAAGGATTGACATTCATTCTAATTCAAATGTTTGTTCCAGTTCGCCAGTGTAGCCATCAGGTCCTGGACTTTGTTGAGAGGTTTTTGATTACTGATTCAATCTCCTTGTCATTGCTAGTCTGTTCAGAATTTTTGTTTTTTCATATTTCAGTTTTGTAGGTTATATGTTTCTAGGAATTTATTCCTTTCTTCTAGGTTATCTAATTTGTTTATATATGATTGTTCATAGTCATCTTTTATGTTGTTTTATACTTACTTGCTATTGGTTGTAATATTTCTTCCTGCACTTGTAATTTTATTTTTTGAGTCTTCTCTCTTTTTCTCTTAGTATAACTTAAAGGTTCATCAATTTTATATTTTCAAAGAAACAAACTTTAGTTATATTGATTTATCTATTTTCTCTCTAGTCTCTATTTCATTTATTTCTGTTCCAATCTTTATTATTTTCTTACTTCTGCTAACTTTGCATTTAGTTGTTCTTCTTTTTCTAGTTCATTGAGGTGTAAGGCTACGTTATTCATTTGAGATCTTTCTCTTTTCATAACATAGGCATTTATTGATAAAACCTTCCCTCTTAGAACTGCTTTTGCTGCATCCCATAAGTTTTGGTATGTTATGTTTCCATTTCCACTTGTGTCAACATACTTTTTGATTTTCCTTTTGATTTCTTCTTTGATCCAGTAGTTGTTCAGGAGTATATTATTTAATTTTTGCATATTTGTAAATTTTCTGATTTTCTTCCTGTTATTGATTTCTAGTTTAATATCACTGTGTTCAAAAAAGATGTTTAATGTGATTTCAATGTTTTGAAATTTGTTAAGACTTGTTTTGTGGCCTAACATATAATCCATCCTGGAAAAGGTTCTATGCATGCTTGAAAAGAATGTGTATTTTGTTGCTGTTTTATGGAATTTTCTGTATATATCTGTTAGGTCCATTTGTTCTGTAGTGTTGTTCAAGTATTTTGGGTCCTTATGCTTTTCTGACTGGATGATCTATCCATTAGTGAAAGTGGAATATCGAAGTCCTCTACTATTATTATATTGCTGTCTATCTCCCTTTAAATCTATTAATATTGCTTTATGTATTAATACAAGATATACCAAAAGTCTTCATACAAAGGAAAAATTTTGTAATGAATATTTTGCAAATAAAGGTATATTTAACTATAATTTCCCATTTTCCCTATGTATGGTGACTTTTGGGACACCCTGTATTTATGTGCTTCGATGTTGGCTGCAGATGTTATATCCTCTTGATGAATTGACCTCATTATCATTATATAATGACCTTCTTTATCTCTTGTGAGAGTTTTGGCTTAAAGTGTATTTTGTCTGATGTAAGTATAGCCACTTCTGCTCTCTTTTGTTTACTATTTGCATAGATTATCTTTTTCCATCCTTTCATGCTCAGTCTATGTGTTTCCTTAAAACTAATGTGAGTCTCTTGTAGGCAGCACATAGTTGGACCTGGCTTTTTTGTCTATCCAAATACTCTATGTTTTCTGATAAGAGAATTTAATCCATTTACAATTAATTAGTGATAGGGAAGAACTTATTTTTTTCTGTTTAGTTATTTGTTTTATGTATGATCTATAGGGGTTTTTTTTATCCTTTATTCCCTCCATTACTGCCTTCCTTTATGTTTAGTGCATTTTCTTAGTAATGACATGTTTGAATCCTTTCTCATTTCCTCTTGAACATATTCTGCAAATATATTACTTGTCATTCTCATGGGGATACCATGTAATATCCTAAAGTTTATGACAATCTATCTTTTTTCCTACTTTATCTCTCCTTTTGGTTTGTTATTTATACCTCTTTGCATTAATTTTAGTGGTTGCTCTTGGGTTTACAACATGTACATTCAACTTATTATGGTGTACCTTCAAAGAACAATATGCCACTTTCCAAAAACAACAACAAAAAAATGTATAGCACTATGCTTCCATTTGCTTTTCCTATTCTTTGTATTAATTTTTTTGGCAGGGTAATTTATCTTAAATTGATAACAACTTCAATTATATATAAGAATTCTACTCCTTTGCTCTGTTTCACAGTTTATTATTGATGTTAGAAATTACATGTTTAGATATTATGCACCCATTATCATTGATTTTATAATTATTTTTTATGTATTTATCTTTTAAATCCTGTAGAAAACTAAAAAATTGAGTTATAGACCCATATTACAATAATACTTTAAAAATATTTGTCCATGAATTTACCTTTACTGAAGAACTTTATATTTGTATGGCTTTGTTGTACTGTTTAATATCCTTTCATTTCAACTTGAAGGACACTCCTCAGCATTTTCTGTAGGGCAGCTCTAGTAGTAATTGGCACCCTCAGCTTATATTTTTCTGGAAATATCTTAATTTGTCTCTCATTTTTGATGGATAGTTTTACTAAATACAGAATTATCACTTGACAGTGTTTTTCTTTTCGTGGATCTGGATGTTAATTCGCTCTGCAGTTTTGAGAAATTTTCTGTCACACATTCTTTAAATAAGCTTTCCCTCCCCTTTTCTTTCTCTATTCATTCTAGAACTACCCTGATGCATATATTGTTTCACTTGATGGTGTCCTGTAAATCCTTTAGGCTTTCTTCACTCATTTACATTCATCTTTCTTTTTTTCCTCTGATTAGGTAACTTCAAATGACCTGTTTTTGAGATCGCTGATTACTTTTTCTCTTTGATAAAGTCTGCTGTTGAAACTTTTTATGAATTTTTCCAGTTCAGTCATTTTTTTCTTTGATTCTAGAATTTCTGTTTGGCTATTTTTAATGGTTTTTATCTCTCTGTTAAATTTCTCATTTTTTCATGTATTTTTTTCTGATTTTTTAATTTAGTTGTCTATTTGTATTCTCCTGTAACACATTGGGTTTTATAAAGATGAATATTTTGAATTTTTTGTCAGGCAACTTGTAGATTTTTATTTCGTTAGGGCCAGTTATTGGTGATTTATTTTGTTACTTTGGTTATGTGTATTTTGGTTCCCTGATTATTCATGATCCTTGTGGCCTTGCATTGATGTCTGTGCGTTTAAAGAATTAGGCACCTCTTTCATTCTTTACAGATTGGTTTTGGCAGTGAAAGCCCTTTTCCAGTCAACCCATCCAGAGATTCTGGATAGGCCATCTGTTGGTGTCTTCAGACTAGCTTACTGCTTGAGTCCTCAGGCAAGCCATCCTGGTGCCTGGGTTCATGGGAGAAGTTCTAGATCCCTGTTTTATGGAGCCTGGAGACACAGTGGTTTGCCTGGAACTGGGGAAGGTGTAGAGCCTTGTTCCATTGGGGTTGGCCCAGAGCCTGGGTCTGCAGAGGCCAGCCTGGAGCTGAGGCAGACCTAGAATCTAGGTCGATAGGGATGGGCCTAGATCCTGGACCACAGACCAGACATTTTCTGTCACAACTAATCTCTGTTGTTGCATAACAGCAACCTTAGACAATATGTGAACAAATGAACTTTGTTATGTTCCAATAAAAGTTTATGTACAAAAAAAAAACAAGTGGTAGACAGGATTTGACCCATGGGCTATAGTTTGATAACCTCCATAGTATACTTTTAAAACTTTATTTAACACAGGGTAGTTAACAGCTATTTCCATTTGACTCACTAACTTCAAAAGATGTTCTATATGCATTCCATGTCATATTTAGAGATACTCTGCTTATGTCATGCACATAGTGATGAAAAGTTGCAAAGTGTGTTTGAAGGAATAATTGAAGGGATAAGTCTCATATATGAACTAGATCTAGTGATGCTGGATATTTAATGAGCAGGATTCAAGTTCTAATATTCATCACTCAGGTAAGAAGACAACTTCTCAATGACACACTTTTGGAAAATTTGACTTATACTATGAACAATCTTTTGTCTTTCTCTAAATCCAGTAATTTTGGACTTATAATTGTCTTTACTTCTCTAAAGAACATTATTGGTCAAACCATAAAGTTGGTTGAAAAAATCAGCAGATATTAACTTTTCCATTAATATCTCAGAAGATAACAATTTTTTTATTTAGCATTTTTATCTTTACAAAGAGATTTAAAATACATAATGTTATTTAATCCCAAAAATATGCAGCAAAGGAAACTAAAAACGAAAGACACTAAGACATTGCATTTTTATATCACTCTCTCTCATCCCAAAGGTTCACAGATTTGGATGAAATAATATAAATACAGAAAAAGAATAAAAAATGCCTACTCAATATTGTTTTCATCTTCTCAGAAGAATTTATAATAACCGTGGTGCCTTCTAGCTAAAAAGCAAAAGAACAAGGTCTGCTTAGGGCAGAACCAAGTCTCTGCCCTGTCACTCTAACAAGTCACTCTGATCCAAGCAGGATTCAACTTCTGACCTGTGAAAAAGAGGTCTCAAATTTTTTGATGAAAGTTATTTTCTGTGGCATCCAATTTAGGAGCTGCTGAAACAAACTCAAACTAACCATTGGGGAATATATATACAGCCACCAATAAAAGGGTAAACAAAATGTTGGGGTAGAGAGGTTTACTAAACTGGTTAGTCATAGAAGATGAAGGCTAGCAGCTCATTTCAGATATATAATATCTATAAAACAACAAATTTTTGAGGATTAACTTTGTATGCATTACTTTTCCTTCTAGTCATTTTTAAATACACACACATACCTAACTGAATTATATATACACACACATACACACACATGCTTATGTACACATAAATGAATAAATAGAAATATGATTGAGTAGTTAGAAAATAAAATCTAGTTGCAGTGGTTTGCTCTTGCAGAAAAAGGTATAAAAATTGATGTAATAAAAAACCTGCATCGAGGGAGGCGGAGCAAGATGGCGGACGAATAACACCGCCAGACAGAGGGTCTCTACAGAAAAGACCAATTCTAGCAGAAACTAGAGGAAAGAAGCAAGAAGACGAGCATACAGCGGACAAGGGCCGGAAGGAGGGGTACCTGAGACCCCGGGAGACTCCACGGGAGGAGGCTGCGGAGGAGAACTGGAGGCTGAGACCACCGGAGCAGCCCGGAGACCAGCGGCAAGGGTAGGTGGAATTGCTGTTTCCCCTCCCCTGCATTCGGGACTGCTGGCGGGCTCCCCAGTGGGTGGAGAGACCTGCGGACATCAGCCCAGAGACTGCCGCCGCTTGCCAACGGTGAGCCTGTAGCAGACGTGGCACCAGGTTCCCAACTTCCTCCGGGCACCTCCGTGTGCACGGACCCGAGCCGCGCGGCAGGCGCCATATTGCCTCCTCCTCCCCTCCGCCGACCCTACCCGCGGCTGCCCAGAGAGACAATACAGCCACCAGCCGGAGGCACCTCCAGGGAACCGGACCTTCCCGTTTGGGACCCCGCCCGCCCTCCCAGGTGCTGCTGGCACCGTGTTCCCAGGAAAACGGTGCCGACTCAGAGGCTGAGAGACATAGATCCAGCTTGGGCTCCCTGTGGGTGAATTAGGACCGGAAATCCTCTCCCTGGTGGGAATACAGTTTGAACTCTGGGACCCAGAGGTCGGACCTGCAGACCAGATCCCCTGCACCGAGGGCTAGCATTGCCCCGGGCACAGAAGGATTATACGCGAACAGCCTACTGAGGTCTGTGTGCCTCCAGGGGCGGATCGGCGTCCTAGAGGGCAACCCTCCTCCCAGGAGGAGGCCGTGCGCCCAACCCAGGTGGCGTTCCTGTGCAGGGAACCTCCCCGCCGGCACCACAGTCCGGGGAGGCCTGGTGGCTTGTGGTCTGGCCTGCTGGCAGAGGCCCAGGAGTAGCTGAAGAGTTGGGGAGGGTGGAAAGAAGCGAGGCCTGCTGCAGACTGCAGGTCTCAGACAGCCCCACCCCCACCTCCAGACTTTCTGGCTGAGCGGGACCATTCCAGCCCTGCCCTGACAGCTTTCCCTGTAAGCTGAGAACAGAACTTTGACCCCTGCTAACGGCCTGAGGGCAGGCTTACCCAACCCAGCTCCGCCCAGAACGAGAGCTGATAACAGGACTCAAAATCAACACCATAGCCTGTTCCTCCAAGCAAACGCCACCTACTGACAGGGGCGGCATCTTGCACGGCCTTTCCACGGCATCCACTGACTCAATATACAGGGAGTGGTCCAATCTCACCCACAGGCACCACCTAACGCCTCAGAAACTAAACAAGGTGTGTGAATACCCAAACAATAACCTAAGGAAAGAAACAACAACTGATCGACATGGGAAGAAGTCAGCGAAAGAACTCAGGAAATATGAAGAACCAAACGGAAAACACACCCCCAAGGAGGAGCACCAGCCCCCTAGAAACGGACACCGACCAAAATCAGGCAACCAATATGACAGAAAAGGAATTTCGTATGTGGATCATAAGAACACTCACCCAGCTGCAACAACAACTCAATAACCAACACCAAGAAAACACAAAAAACCTCCAAGAAATGGAACAAAGGTTCAACAAAGAGATTGACACAGTGAAGAAAACTTTAACCGAAGTCCTGGAGATGAAGAATCAACTCAGAGAACTACAAAATACTGTGGAAAGTCTCAAGAACAGGGTAGATCAAGCAGAAGAAAGAATCTCAGAGCTTGAAGATAACACCTTCCAATTAAATAAATCAGTCACAGAAATAGAGCAGAGAAACAAGAGAAAAGAGCAAAGTCTACAAGAGCTGTGGGATTATGTGAAAAAACCTAACGTGAGGGTCATAGGTTTAGCCGAAGGGGAGGAAGACAACACTCAAGGGCTGGACAAGCTTTTTGAAGATATAATAGAGGAAAATTTCCCAGGCCTTGCTCAAAATCTCGATATACAAGTTCAAGAAGCCCAGAGGACCCCTGGGAGATTCAATGCAAACAGGAAGACGTCACGTCATGCAGTCATCAGACTGACCAAAGTATCAACTAAAGAGGCCCTTCTAAGAGCTGTAAGACAAAAGAAGCAAGTGACATACAAGGGAAAGCCAATTCGAATAACATCAGACTTCTCTAATGAGACTTTACAAGCAAGGAGAGACTGGGGCCCCATTCTCACTCTTTTGAAACAAAACAATGCCCAGCCTAGAATATTATTCCCTGCAAAACTAAGCTTCATATATGAAGGAGAAATAAAAACATTCGCAGACAAGCAAAGGCTCAGAGAATTCACCAAGACAAGACCAGCCCTACAAGAAGTACTTAAAACAGCGTTACGCACGGAACATCATAATAATAATCCACGGATATAAAAACAACCAAAACCCAAAGATATTAAAGGCCAGATATTACAATGGCTCAAGACAGAAATCATAGCAACAACATCCAACCCAACAGAATGATCAGTAATCTACCTTACCTGTCAGTTCTCTCAATAAATGTGAATGGCTTAAACTCTCCACTCAAGAGACATAGGCTGGCTGAATGGATAAGAAAATACAGGCCAAGTATATGCTGTCTTCAGGAAACACATTTAACCTGCAAGGATGCACATAGACTAAAAATAAAAGGGTGGAGATCAATATTCCAAGCAAATAGAAGCCAAAAGAAGGCTGGTGTGGCAGTTCTAATTTCAGACGATTTAGTTTTTAAACCAACAAAAGTAGTAAAAGACAAAGAGGGTCATTATATAATGGTGAAGGGCACAGTCCAACAAGAGGAGATAACAATTTTAAATATATATGCACCCAACTTAGGTGCACCCAGATTCATAAAGCAAACCTTACTGGAGCTAAGCAAATGGATTAATAGCAACTCCATAATCGCCGGAGATTTCAACACCCCACTGACGGCACGAGACAGATCCTCCAAACAGAAAATTAATAAAGAAATAATGGACTTAAACAAAACTCTAGAACAATTGGGTCTGACAGACATCTACAGAACATTCTACCCAAAATCCACTGAATATACGTTCTTCTCATCAGCTCACGGGACATTCTCTAAGATTGACCATATCCTAGGACACAAAGAAAATCTCAAGAAATTTAAAAAAATAGAAATCATACCATGTACTTTCTCAGATCACAGTGGAATAAAACTAGAAATCAACCCTAACAGAAACTCACATTTCTACACAAAAACGTGGAAATTAAACAACCTCCTACTAAATGATTACTTCGTAAATGAAGAAATCAAGACGGAAATAAAAAACTTCTATGAAGAAAATGACAATGGAGAGACAAGTTATCAACTCCTCTGGGACACAGCTAAAGCAGTTCTGAGAGGAAAGTTTATCTCCATAAATGCCTATAACCAAAAGGCAAGAAGATCACAAATAGACAATCTAATGAAACGACTCAAAGAGCTGGAAAAAGAAGAACAGACCAACCCCAAACCCAGCAGAAGAAGTGAAATCAACAAGATCAAATCAGAACTAAACGAAATTGAAAACAGGAAAGCTATTCAGGAGATTAATAAAACAAAAAGTTGGTTCTTTGAAAAAATAAACAAAATTGACACGCCATTGGCTAAGCTAACGAAAAGCAGAAAAGAGAAATCTCTAATAAGCTCCATCAGGAATGAAAAAGGAGATATCACAACTGATCCCAAAGAGATAAAAGATACAATTTATGAATACTACAAAAATCTTTATGCACACAAACTGGAAAATGTGGAGGAAATGGACAAATTTCTAGAAACACACAGCCTCCCTAGGCTCAACCAGGAAGAAATAGATTCCCTGAACAGACCAATCTCAACAGCTGAAATAGAAACAGCAATTAAAAATCTCCCTAAAAAGAAAAGTCCCGGTCCAGATGGCTTCACACCTGAATTTTACCATACTTACAAAGAAGAACTAGTACCTATCTTGCAGAAACTATTCCACAACATCGAGAAGAACGGAAACCTCCCCGACACCTTTTATGAAGCGAATATTACTCTGATACCAAAACCAGGAAAGGATGCAACAAAAAAAGAAAACTACAGACCAATATCCCTAATGAATATAGATGCAAAAATTTTCAACAAAATCTTAGCTAACCGAATCCAGACACTTATCAAAAAAATAATCCACCACGACCAAGTGGGCTTCATCCCAGGGATGCAGGGATGGTTCAACATACGTAAATCTATAAATGCAATTCACCACATCAACAGAAGCAAAAACAAAGACCACATGATTCTTTCAATAGATGCAGAAAAAGCTTTTGACAAAATTCAACACCCTTTCATGATACGAACACTTAAGAAAATAGGCATAGAAGGGACATACCTAAAAATGATACAAGCCATATATGACAGACCCGTAGCCAACATCATACTGAATGGGGAAAGACTGAAATCATTCCCACTTAGAACTGGAACCAGACAAGGCTGCCCACTATCTCCACTTCTATTCAACATAGTGCTGGAAGTCTTGGCTACAGCAATCAGACAGGAAAATGGAATCAAAGGTATCCAAATAGGGGCAGAAGAGATCAAACTTTCACTGTTTGCTGATGATATGATATTGTATCTAGAAAACCCCAAGGATTCAACCAAGAAACTCCTGGAACTGATCAATGAATTTAGTAAAGTCTCAGGATACAAAATTAATACACAGAAATCAGAGGCATTCATATACGCCAACAACAATCTAATTGAGAACCAAATCAAAGACTCAATTCCCTTCACAATAGCAACAAAGAAATTAAAGTACCTAGGAATATATTTAACCAAAGAGGTAAAAGACCTCTACAGGGAGAACTATGAAACACTGAGGAAGGAAATAGCAGAGGATGTAAACAGATGGAAATCCATACCATGCTCGTGGATCGGCAGACTCAATATCGTCAAAATGTCTATACTACCCAAACTGATCTACAGATTCAATGCAATACCTATTAAAATCCCATCAGCATTCTTCACAGATATAGAAACAATAATTTTACGCTTCGTATGGAACCAAAGAAGACCCCGAATATCAAGAGCAATTCTAGGCAACAAAAACAAAATGGGAGGCATTAATATGCCAGATATTGAACTATACTACAAAGCTGTAGTAATTAAAACAATATGGTATTGGCACAAAAACAGGAATATTGACCAGTGGAACAGATGTGAGAATCCTGATATAAAACCATCCTCATATAGCCGTCTCATCTTTGACAAAGCAGACAAAAACATACGCTGGGGAAAAGAATCCCTCTTCAATAAATGGTGCTGGGAAAACTGGATAGCCACCTGTAGAAGGCTAAAACAGGACCCACACCTTTCACCTCTCACAAAAACCAACTCACGCTGGATAACAGACTTAAACCTAAGATATGAAACTATTAGAACTCTAGAGGAAAAAGTTGGAAACACTCTCCTAGACATCGGCCTGGGCAAAGAGTTTATGAAGAAGTCCCCAAAGGCAATCACAGCAGCAACAAAAATAAATAAATGGGACATGATCAAACTACAAAGCTTCTGCACAGCCAAAGAAATAGTCATGAAAGTAAACAGACAACCTACAGAATGGGAGAAAATTTTTGCATCCTATGCATCCGATAAGGGACTGATAACTAGAATATACTTAGAACTCACGAAAATTAGGAAGAAAAAATCAAATAACCCCATTAAAAAGTGGGCAAAGGACTTGAACAGAAATTTTTCTAAAGAAGACAGAAGAATGGCCAACAAACATATGAAGAAATGCTCAACATCTCTAATCATCAGGGAAATGCAAATCAAAACCACAATGAGATATCACTTAACCCCAGTGAGAATGGCCTTTATCAAAAAATCTCCAAACAATAAATGCTGGCGTGGTTGCGGAGAGAGAGGAACACTCCTACACTGCTGGTGGGACTGCAAACTAGTTCAACCTCTGTGGAAAGCAATATGGAGATACCTTAAAGCGATACAAGTGAATCTACCATTTGATCCAGCAATCCCATTGCTGGGCATCTACCCAAATGATCCAGTGACACTCTACAAAAAAGACACCTGCACTCGAATGTTTATAGCAGCACAATTCATAATTGCAAGGCTGTGGAAACAGCCCAAGTGCCCATCAATCAAAGAATGGATTAATATAATGTGGTATATGTACACCATGGAGTACTATTCAGCTCTAAGAAACAATGGTGATATAGCACACCTTATATTTTCCTGGTTAGAGCTGGAACCCATACTACTAAGTGAAGTATCCCAAGAATGGAAAAACAAGCACCAGATATATTCTCCAGCAAACTGGTATTAACTGAGTAGCACCTAAGTGGACACATAGGTGCTACAGTAATAGGGTATTGGGCAGGTGGGAGGGGGGAGGGGGGCGGGTATATACATACATAGTGAGTGAGATGTGCACCATCTGGGGGATGGTCATGATGGAGACTCAGACTTTTGGGGGGAGGGGGGGAAATGGGCATTTATTGAAACCTTAAAATCTGTACCCCCATAATATGCCAAAATAAAATAATAATTAACTCTGGTTAAAAAAAAAAAAAAAAAAAACAACAAAAAAAAAAAAACAAAAAAAACCTGCATCAACCAGGAATGTTAAAACTGATTTTTATGTCAGTTTCTGACTCTGCAGCAGTGGCCAGTTTAGAAAGTGATACTGCAATCACAGAATTTGAGCAAGGGAATGGAAATCTAGAGTGGAAATCTCAAGGCTGGAAATCACCTTAATATTGGAAGCCCTCTGAAAGTCCCCTTGATTATCAAATGTGATAAAAGTGATGGTGCAAAATTTATTTCCTTCAAAACATATAAGTTAATTGATTGCTAATTACTGGTTTCTGCTAATCATGAAAGAAAATATGTACCATAATGGCAAGCACGCAAAACGGTGAAAATAAGGAACCCCAGTGCAAAGATAACAGTAAGGAAAGAAAAGGATGAGGGCTGAAAATTACTGATTATATTCTGATACAGACTGTTTGGTCTGGCCTCTAGGTGGACTGTTGTCCTGGTTCTTTGGCTCCTTGCTTGGAAAATTCACAATCAGGGCCAGCATGATGGAGTTAGCACAGACAGGAAGCAATTTCACACAAACAGCTTTTATTGCATGAAAGAAGGGAGCTATACAAAGTAACAGTATGTTCCAGAGAGGAACAGGTCAGTCTCCACAAGTGGAGAATGACGTTGAGAATTCCCAGGTGGTTTTCTTTTATTGGCCTGATCCAGGGGAGGGCTTATGGGAGGTGTAGGATGTTACTAGATGATTGATATACATGACTGACAGGTGTTCTTTATAACAAAGTTGCAGCTTCACAGGTGTGGATGCCTCAAAACCTAAAGTTCCTGCTCTTTGCAGTTGTTAGCTGTGTTTTTCTGCAGTCCCTTCCCCTGCCCCCTACTTTTCCACCCCAGGAACTGCCCTCCTGGCCTGTATTTATCACCTGCAGATTTGGTCCCTGACTAACACAGACCAAAGGAAAGTTAGGAAAGAAGACCCAAATAATGAAGTGGGGAAGTAGGGTACTAACTGATAGGAACGTTGTAGAAAATGTGAATAGGAGGCTAATAGCAGAGGCCAGATAATAGCCAAAATAACAGATTCATAAATTATTTAAAGCATTAATAAAAGAAAACTGAGAATGGGTGGGGGGCTAGCAAGTGGGAAGAGATGAAAGAAGAAAAATTGAAGAGCAAATAAATAGAAAGATTGAGACAAGAATTCCAAATATACAGGATATATTCAACAGACTGTTTTTATGTAAAACATATTTTTGCAACAGCTTACTGCAAACATGTTTCATTTTTTCTATCTTTTCTTTGGTATTATGAAAGCCTGTATTAACAAATAGATTCAGTGAGATTGCTAGTAAGAGCAACTAAAAATTATTGAACACTTGCATGGGACAGATAAACTAATTCCTGGGTGTTAATTTGTATTATAATCAAAACATGTCCAGGGAAGGTTTGTTATTTTCCTCATTTTACAAATAAAGGAACTGAGGCATAGGGAAGTGAAATAACTTCTCCAAGCATGTTTTTGAAACCAGGAGTCCTGGCTCCGGAGACTTCATACTTAACTGTAAAGTTATACTTTATTTTAGTTCTTTGGTAGTTTTTTTTAAGTGCAGAACTGGTGTTTCAACTTTTGTTTAAAATGGTAAGGTAAACATGCATTTGTTTTTTAGTCTCCCTGAAATCTCTATAAAGTAAGAATATAGAGATTAAAAAATGAGATAAGACCACAAAGACAAGAATAGCAGAGAAGATAAATACAAGAAAATATTGGCAGCTGGAAAGCAGGATGATTGGTAACTAACTTAGTTTCTCTATGTTAATTATCTTGATTTAATCATTGCATTATATATATATATATATATATATATATATATATATATATAAACACCACATTGTCCCCCATAAATATATACAATTATTATTTGTTAATTAAAATTTTAAAAACTACAAAAGTAAAGAAAAAGAGAACGAGAGAGAGCATGAGAAAGCATGCACAAGCACTCCAAGTCCTTATTTGTCAGAGGAGGAAGATGAGAAACAAATAGATTTACACCTCTGGACCCCAAAAGGTCTCAGGGATTGGTGACACCTCTGAAAGTGAAGGGTGAAGGAAGGGTTAAAAAATAGAAGCATTGGGTGCAATTCTGTTTGAGAAGCAGTTAGATCCCCAATGCCCCTTTTCTATCCTGATAAGATTCTGGAGTTTCACTCTCAGGAGAGGTAAAACTGAGGACCCCTGTTTTTCTCACTGGGAGCATTTGGCTAAATTTTCTAGTGCACCATTACATAGAAGGGAAACTTACAGTCTATTATTAGCAGAACAACCAGATCGATCCTGAGAAAATGACTTCCCATATAACTGGGAGTAGGAGCCAAAGTTTTTAGAAGACATTCAAGGCTCTACATGAACTATACCCTCACCCCATATCCCCTCCCATCCCATGCTCCAGAATTTCTTCTCTGACCTCATCATTTATTCTTCTGTTCCTCACTCATTCCACTCCAGTCCCACTGGATTCCTTATTCTTTCTCAAACATGGAGACCTTTCCCTCCTTGTGTCATTTATTCTGTCTCTTTTCTCTGCCTGGATATTTTTGCTTCCCCTGAATATCTGTAAGGCTCATTCCCTCACTTCCATAAGATATTTAATTAAATTTCACATTTACAGGAATACTTTCACTGATCACCAGATCTAAAATTGCAACTTTTCCCAACCCTCTGCCTTATCAATTTATTCTTCAGTTTAGCATCCTATTTAACTTCCCTGTGCCTTGGATTCCCTACATGTAAAAAAGGAAAGTAACAAAATCTACTTTATTTATCTTGTTTATTGTTTGTCTCACAGCCTATATATTTTACTTTATCCTTTTGAATGTCTACACAATAGAATGTCAGCTATACCAGGACAGGGATTTTTGCATCTGCTTTGTCCACTCTTATATCTTACAGCACTGTCGAAAATGTTGTAAGATACAAGAGTGAACTAATACATAGTAATCGAGGTATCAGTATCAGTATCTGATACATCATAATTATTTAACCATTGTTGATACATGAAAGAACTACAAAATAGAGAAAACCTCTAGGAAAGCAAGGCAAAAAAATAACTGAAGGAAGTTAGGAGATAAAAAATTTTTAGGTCAAATCTGGGAGGTCCATTGTTCAAACAATAGGAATTCCAGAAAAAAAAATAAGGAAAACAGAGGGCAGGATACATATCAGAAAAGTAACTCAAGAAAATGTCCCAGGGCATAAGTTTCCAGTATGAAACAGCTCACTTAGCACCTAGGCCAATGGTTGAAACTAGATTCACATCGAAGAACATTAGGACGTTTCGGAATATCAGAGACAAAGAGATTTTGTAAAAGTATGTAAAGAGAAAAGAATCAAATTATTTATAAAGTATCAATAATCATAGTGTCCTCAGACTTTTCAACAGCAGTACTAGAAACCAGAGGTCATGCCTTCAAACTTCAGGCAGAAAATCAATATAAGCCTAAAATTCTATGTCATATCAAGCTGTTAATTAAATGTGTGTATATAATGAAGATATTTTCAGACAGCCTGGGTATCATAATATTTACTTCTCATGTTTCCTTTCTCAGAGAGATGGTAGACAAGACTTCACAATATAAGGGAGTAAACATAGAAAGTGGAATAAATGTGACTTGGGAAATGAGATTGAACACGAAACAGCTGAAGGGAACCCCCATGGACATGGAATGCAATATGTCTGAGGAGCAGCTAGTTCAGACTGAGGCAAGTCAGAAGCTTTTAGAGATAAGTGTTTATGTAGAGAAAACCTTAGTACTTACAGTATTTAAGTTGAATATATTGAGAGGAGTTTTAATCAACTAAGGGAGTTTGGAAATAAATTAGTGAGTAGTATATAGAAAACTAAGAAAAAAGCAATACAATTATTAATTCTGAGAAGAAGCAAAAGTTGTGCAATAAAGGAAAAGTAACCATGAGGTAGTCTATTATTCAGCTATGGATATCATTTATAAGTCATAATAATACAAATTATTGATATAACCAAAATTATGCTATAAAAGTATTAATGTGATAGCATCTTAAAGGTGGTAGGGGGCAAGTGATCCAAATCCTTAGAATAGCAGGATAACAATAAATAATATCTAAAATGAAAAAAATATATAGGAGTAGCAAAAAAACATTATCTAGGCTTATGGATTGTGTTATTCCATTTTGCATTGCTATAAAGGAAATATCTGAGGCTGGATAATTTGTAAAGAAAAAAGATTTATTTGGCTTACAGTTCTGTAGACTCTATAAGCATGGCACCAACATCTGCTTCTGGTGAGGGTTTCAGGGAGCCTCCAATCAAAGTGGAAGAGGAAGGGGGAGCAGGCATGTCACATGGCGAGAGAGGGAGCAAGAGAGGGAGAAGGTGGTGCCAGGCTCCTTTAAGCAACCAGCTCTCACATGAAGAATGAAGTGAGAACTCACTCATTATTGCAGGAGGACACCAAGCTGTTCATGAGGGATCCACCCTCATGACCCAAACACCTCCCACCAGGCCCCACATTCAACACTGGGGATCAAATTTCAACATGAGATTTGGACGGGCCAAACATCCAAACCATATCATGGAATTAATTTTAAAAAACAGCTATAATTGTTGAAAGTGCTTGTCTCTCTAGCCGGTGAAATACAGTGGAAGGAGAGGATTACTATATCTTTGTAATATGAATTATAGAACTATTTGATCCTTCTAATTATCTAATGATAAGCAACCTCAATAAATAGAAAGACAATATAATTTAAATGAATATAAAGAACCATAAAACAAATATAAAGAAAATTAGAACCATTGTTATATGTCTTATTACAGATTGTGTATCTCTAATCTGAAAATTCAAAATCCGAAATGCTCCAAAATCCCAAACATTTTTTGAGTGTTGATGTGATGCTACATGTGGAAAATTCTACACATAATAACTACTTAGTACAAACTTTGTTTTGTGCCCCAAATTATTTTTAAAATTATGTAAAATTACCTTCAGACTATGTATATGAGGTATGTATGAAATATAATGAATTTCATGTTTAGATTTGGGCCCCATCCCCAAGATATCTTATTATGTTCTATATATGCAAATATTATAAATCCAAAAAAATTCAAAATCCAAAACACTTCTTGTCCCAAGTATTTCAGATAAGTGATTCTCAATGTATTATGGAAATAAAGGATTTTTCTTTGATAGTTTGAGATGCCATAAGACCCTTCTGACTCCAAGCAAACCTATTTGTGTCCATGTGACTTTTGCCTCAGAGATGTGTGCTTTGAAAGACTTAGCAGAGAAGGTGCATCCAACTTTTACTCATTTGTTTTCTAGGAATAATGCATATGAAAGACAGAAATTCTAAATTTGGATCTTGTGTCTGGTCCTATCTTCACATGACTCAAGGGCGATCTTTGACAACTTGCTATTAATCTCTAGTTTTCATTTTCACCCTTTTAATAGTCACCTACTTTAAAACATTGAAATGTTTTAAAATAAACACTAAAAAAGAAATTCAGATGCCTAGTGAGTGATAAATATTTTGAAAAGATTGGAAATAAATGCAGAAATTTAAGTGGCTATGTTTATAGAAACTATTTTTCCCATCAATGAATTATATTTTACATGAAGCAATGTATGAGTCCTGTCTTTCAAGTAGCTTCAAGTGTACTTATTGTAGAAATAGCTAGGTTCTAATGATCATAACAATTCTTAAGCTTTGGATTGAAAGCATAATATAAAAATTGCTAGTGCCATTGACTGTAGAAAAGTATCATGGTTAGCACTAAATTGTGGTTTGCATTTTTTTCTTTAAATTTTCCAAGTCTTATATGAATTTATTTTCCATCTTTTTGTCTTGCTGAATTTAAAGTGAAGCTAACACAAACTCCTTATTTTATAATGATATTGAAGAATCTATCTCATGCTGGTCTGAGATACTGTTTCAAGAGCCCCCAGATATTTATGGAAAGTACTATCAATGAGATATAACAAATTTTATGGAGACATTTTAAAGACATTTTTGAATACACTTATTCTGAATCATTCAGGATTAATTTTCTCCAAGCCAATTTCACCATGCCATAAAACATATACATTCTTTGTGGCCTACACATTCTTTTGTAATAAGCAGTTTTGGGTTGATGTTGCATGCACATATTTAGCTTCACCTCGCTCTCTTAATCGAGCTACAATGATAAATCTGTAATTAGAATAACCTTTCAGTTTGTTAATTTGAGAGGCTAACATGGCATCCTGAATTTAATATTTACACTCCATCTACTTGATGGAGTTCAGGAATTAGAACACCATGAAAGGTAGGACATGGAAGGTTAAAATAAAACCTAACTGAAGGAAGCAGAGGAGGTAAATAGTGGCAGGCACTAGAAATGAACACGAGATTATGTAGGGAAAAAAGTGTATTTCTAAAGTTTCTCAAACTGAAGGCTCTAAGGAAAGCAATGTATTTGGTAATGTTCTTTTCCCCCTGGTAGCCCAATACCCACATTTATACCTCTGTATAAATCTACAGAGATGAAATATTTCTCTAAGCAAAATTAGCTCTCCTGGTCAGGACATAAAGGAGCATGTAAATATTTATTATGTATAAATGACATCAAATCAACCTAGAACCAATATCTTGAATTATGATTTTATAGAAGTGAGGCAAAAATTCTATTTAATGAGATTACTTTTATGTCTCCTCCTTATGAAAGATAGAAGACAGATTTATCCAATGAAAGCATTTTGGAGAGGTTGGGAGAAGGAGATTTAGTAAATGTGATACAAGTATGATTCCCAAGAAAGAAATTATCAGGGTTTTGATTAATAATGGGTGACCAAACATGTAGGCAGGTCTGGGTATTGTTTTTTTGAACCAAAGTATGGAATGATATAAGCCCAAGGCTAGGTCAGAATATCAGATCTGAAAGTTTTTTATGTGTGTCTCTGTGTGCACGCATAAACATGTGCACATGTGTGCATGTGATTACACATGTATTGATATGTATGTGTGCATACACATCTAATAATGGAGAGTAGATGAGGCAGAGGAGAACAGATACACATGAGTAACGTTGTTTAATTGGCCACACATAGCCATTGGGATTTTGATGTTCAGGGCCAGGACTTTTAGTTTAATCTGATGGCTTATTAAACTTGTTTTTCACACCTTAGTCCTGGTTTTATTCTATTGTACTGAGCCTCCTTTTGGCCATTTTAATGTCTAAAGTCAAGATATATAAAGAGTATCTAGGAAAGCAGGGAGAGAAGATAGGAACAAGTTTTTGGGGAAGTGTGAAAAAGAGTAGAAGTGGAACCTCTAGTGAGAACAGCTTGATTTTGGATCAGTGGGGTCCTCAACTAGGAACACCAATGTGTCTGTTCCCTGCATTGGAATTGGTCCCAGAGTCAAGACATAGGTGAACTGACCCAGTTGGCCTTTGAGAAGCTCAGTGATGAAGGTTAGATGTAAGGTTCAAGGTAAGGAAAGGTACTGCTCACTGTCATAGTCATCAACAGATATTACCCCCTAGACCTTGTCTTTAAGGTACTAAAAATTGGATTTTTTCCATATACTTTAACTCACTATCTCCTTGTGTATCTGTGCCTGCATCTTGGCCAGGTTCCCCAAGAGTTTGCTTTTTTGAGGGGAGAATCTATAGTATCTCTCATATCTCATTCTATTTGCA